>NW_027118526.1:0-176734 GCF_036417845.1 Apteryx mantelli
TGTCCCTTCTTTGCGCCACGCTTCTTTCCTCGCACAGACGTCGGCCGCCTCTGCCCGCTCTCACGGTATTCCCCTACCGGCAAGGACACGGCGAAACGTTTCGGAAACGACGGCGTTTCCCAGAAGCGTTTCCGCCGCCTTGGGAAAACGGTCCGAAGGAGAGGCTCACGCGGGGCGCGTAGCTAGAAAGAACGCTCCGCACAAAGGCCTAAAATGACCAGCCCGGAGCAGGGATCCCGGGCTCTCCGGGAGCGCAGGAGTTCTCACGTCCTTACTGAGCAGAGACCGCTGCCCGGTGAAACACGAGACGCCGCAGCGACGCCGATCGTTGGAGGGAAGCCTGCAATAAGAGCGAAAAGAAAAGCAGACGTTGAGGACAAAGACCAAGTTACGAGCCCCTCGCGATTCAGACACGCTTCTAGATTTACCGCCTATTTCAAGGCGCGCCTTCGGCAATTCCGTCCGATTGATTTTCCCCCGAAGCCCGAGACGCGGACGAAACGCCTCTCAAAGGAAGGTACGGCATAACCGCTCTGGCCTATAAACTACCGGTTTCGACGCAGGAAAAGCACAGGGAAAGCACTAGCGTTCCCCCCAAGAAACCACGTCCAAGCGGACCGATGAAGTAGGCCCCAAGTCTGAAAGCGGACCTAAAGGAGCCCGTTTGGCTGGGTCGCGAGCTGGAATACACCGTTCTCCTTCTCACTAACAACCTCCCGTAGAGACCGGCAGCTGTACAGCGCCTTCTACGCTACACGGAGGAGTCGGATAGCGGGCCAGATGCCGCGTCCCGAATGCGCAACTAGAGATTTGAACGCACGGACGTAAACAAAACGCCCGTGACGTAGCGGAGGTCTAGCGTATTCACGTTTACCGTGCGTCAGTTCTCCTCTGCGGACAGGCCGTTCCACCTTCTTTACTCGTAGCTGACAGACGCCCTAGGAGAAAGCAAAGAACCGGAAGAAATTCAAAAGGAAATGAAACAGATCGGAGGGAGCCTCAAAGGCTTCGATCCATCCCCCAGGCAGACCGAACCACCTTCGCAAAGGCACACCTCAAAAGACACGGCCTTCCGGGATCGCTGCACAACCAGAAAAGAGGAACAGAAACAAACAAGAACGAGAAGGCTGCAGAGGGGGCCGGAAGGGCCGGAAAGGAGCCTGCTGTCCAGCGATGGTATTTTACCGCTCCTTGCGCGGTTAGCAGCCCCTTTCAGAATGCTTAAGCCCAAATTCTCTCAGCCCTTAGCAGCTTCAGTACCCGCGGCACCTAGTTTTTCCACGCTCTCCACTCTTCCTCGCTCTTTCCCGTCTCGGGCGAAAAGCCTCCCAGACCCCGTCTGTACTTACGCGCTCCCTTAAAACAGGATCGCCGAAATCAACCGAACGGGCTGAGCTGCTCCCTCTTCCGCTCGCCGCCCTCGGAACGTCAGCCTGCAACGAATCGGACCACCGAGGTCACCGCAGAGTTTCCTTTCGGAGCTCGGCCCCCCCCCCCCAAGCTTTAACGACGGTTTCCCAAGCGGGGCAAACGCAGGGCCTCCCTTCGGCCCCGGAACGGTTTTTATCGCGGGGCTCCCAAGTCGCCGTTACGACACTAAGCGGCAAAGCAAGGCAAAGACAGCTGGGGTCGCAGCTTACCCACCTAGGCACGAAATTCTTCTTTGAGGCCTCCCTCGCTGCTTTTGCCAGGTAAACACACCAAAACAAAGCTCCCGACAGGCAGCTGAGGCTTCACATGGACCTCGGGGCCCCGCTAGCAACGGCGACGCCGGAGCCGCCGGGCTACCAGGCGCTATTCCCCCCCCCCTCCCCTCCCCTCCCCTCCCTTCCCGCGAACCGCGGCTTATTACTCACGAGTCCGGGAAGGACGCCGCCGACCTTGCCGCGGCCGAAGGCTCCTCGTCAGGAGCGGGCAGAGAACCTTTCCGCCGGCATTCGGAGTCTCCGGCCGCTCTCGACACCCGATAACTTGCCGAGAAAGGGCGGAGGGCGGGAGCCTGCAGTTCTTCACGGCAGCACACAGTCGTTCCCCGATGTGCCGAACGCCTAGCATTAACACAAGGTAGAAATTCAAAACTACCACCGCTACAGGGCGCAAAGCCTAGCTGAAATTTCGGCAGCCAAAGCAAACCTCTGCGCGCCCGACAGAACGAGCCACGGGCATCGGCGCCTACAGCTCCTCAAGGCTTGCGAGGGCCTCGTGGGGCGACGTTCCTCCCCCTGTGGCGCCTAAGAGTCAACGCTGGCATGTGACGTGACGTGACGTTGACGTGACGTGACGTGAGTGACGTGAGAATTGATTCAAAGCTCAGCAGAGAATTAACAATCCAAAGTTGTTTCTAAGCACAAAAGCGGATCTATCTACACGAGAAGGAAGGAGTCCTAATTCCGCAAGGCTTTACCTTCTCTTCTAGCTGCCATCTTCCTGCTGCCCCAAAGACCATTGCCAGGCAATTAACCTGGGGTCGCGCTAAATGAGCCTTCCTGAAAGCCACCTATTTCGTTTTACAATTCGCACGCTTGCCTCTCCCTCTCTCTCTGGCCACCTGACCGCCGTTCCCCGAAGACGGGAATTGGCCGTCTTGGAGCTCTTTAAAGCACGACGCTTCACAGATGCAGAGAGTCACGCACACGGAAACGGATGGACGCAGCGTCCTTTCCGTAACGCGTACGCACCTTCCGTTAGATGTCGGTCATCTGTTATTCCGATCGCTATTACCGGCGAACCTTCCTCGCCGGGAGGAACGGGCTTTCCCTTTCGAGGGCGACGGAGACGGCTCTCGCTCGGTCCTTTAATTTTATTACTTCGGCTCGCTTACGTTTTTCTGTCTCTTCAGCTTCAGCCGTGGCAACGAATCTAAAAGTTAAATATCCTATCTTTCCTTTTCTACGTACGCGCGTACGATAACAAAACAAAATACAAACGACCGAAGCAAAACTAAGGCAGCTACGGTTAACAAGAGGCGCAGGGCGGCAACGGGTCGCTTAGTCCTCAGCGCTGCCACCGGGAGAGAGGCCGAAAGAACGAACGTTCCGCATCAAGAGTTACCTTGGTTACCCGGCCAGAACGCCTCTGCTGTCGCAGCTTCTGGGGAGATCGAGGGTCCGCTGCTGCATTTTTGCTTCCTCCTTTCAGGCCCGCCCCCTTCGGGAGTAAGCGCAAAAAACCCGCTCGCTCGTCCGGCTTTACTCTTTGTCAGCATTTGCTATCGTCGGTTCCGCCTCTGTAACAAAGACAGAAAATTGCATTTCGCTTCCACAAAACACTTCGATTTACACACGTTCTTTTTCCTCTTTCCTGTGTTTTTTTTTTTCTTTCCCCCCTTTCTTTCTTTTCCTTCTTTCCCTCAAAGGAAAGGTTCTTAATACACCGCTTTGCATCGTACGTTACAGGGTAAGCCGTTTGGAAACACTACAGGGCCGACGCCGCGCCGCAACCCTGCTCCGGGGCCCGCCTGCCCCCCCGCTCCGCTCCGCCGCGCCGCCTCCACAGGGGCGAGCGCGTGCCCCGGCCCGCGCTGCAACGAACTGGCGCCCTAAACGCCGCGCACGCAAAACGCAAAGTCACACCCGCGCTCCCAGCGCGGTGCCGGGTCCCAGCCCGCCCCCCCCCCCCCACTCGCCCCGCACCGCCGCCTCCACGCAGCGACGGCCGCAGCGGGCAGGATGCAGCCCGACGCCCCCCGAACCTATGCGTTCGCCTCACCCAGGGGCCCCACATCCTTCACTCCACGCCACCTCCGCACTCACCCGCCGCCGCCGCCGAGCGAAAACGCCCTCCCTGCTCGCCGCCATCTTGCTTCCCCGCCGCCGCGCACGCGCCGCTCGCCAACGGACTGCGGGCAGCAGTGGCGCTTGAGCACCGCGCACGTGCCGGCTCGGACAGCGCGGGGGGGGGGAGCGAGAGGAGCGCGGAGGGGGCGGGGGGGAGCACGAGGGGAGCGGGAGGGGCGGGGGGGGAGCACGAGGGGAGCCCGAGGGGTGGGGGGGAGCGGGAGGGGAGCGGGAGGGGAGCAGAGGGAGCCCGAGGGGCGGGGGGAGCGAGGGGAGCCGAGGGGCGGGGGGGAGTGCGAGGGGAGCCCAAGAAGCGGGGCGGAGCCGCGAGGGGAGCAGGGGGGAGCCCGAGGGGGGCGGGGGGAGCGCGAGGGGAGCGGGAGGGGAGCAGAGGGAGCCCGAGGGGCGGGGGGGGGAGCGAGGGGAGCCCGAGGAGCCCGAGGGGCGGGGCGGAGTGCGAGGGAGCCCAAGAAGCGGGCGTGAGCGTGAGGGGAGCAGGGGGAGCCCGAGGGAGTGGGGGGAGCGCGAGGGAGCAGGGGGAGCGCAAGGGGGGCAGGGGGAGCGCGAGGGGCGGGGCGGAGCGCGAGGGGAGCCTGAGAAGGCAGGGGGGAGCGCGAGGGGAGCAGGGGGAACGCGAGGGGCGGGGCGGAGCGCGAGGGGAGCCTGAGAAGCAGGGCGGAGCGCGAGGGGAGCCGGGGGAGCCCGAGGGGCGGGGCGGAGCGCGAGGGGAGCCCGAGAAGCGGGGGGGAGCGCGAGGGGCGGGGTGGAGCGGGAAATCCCGAGGGGCAGGGGGGAGCCGGGGGAGCCCGAGGGGCGGGGGTGGGAGCACGAAGGGAGGCGAGACCCGCAATGGCGCACTTCGCGTGCTCATGGCGCGGCGCTGCAGCCGGGCGGCTCACGCGTGCGAACCGCAGCTCGGCCGCGGCAGCCCGGGGCTCCCAGCGAGCGCCCCGGGGCTGCCCGTGCCCGTGGCCGCTCCAAGAGCACCGGGAAGGGGCGACGAGCACGCTCCATTCGCTTACCCGTTACCGAAACGCCGGAGAGCAGCAGCAAACATGGCGACCGGCACTGAGCATGTGCGCGCCGGCTGTCTGCGCATGCGCGCCCCCCCCACGGGGTGCAGTACCGCTTTTTGGACACAGGGTGGCAGCAGTGAGCGCGGCGGAACCCAGTGCGCATGCGCGCCCCCCCCACAGGGTGCAGTACCGCTTTTTTGGACACAGGGTGGCAGCAGTGAGCGCGGCGGAACCCAGTGCGCGTGCGCGCCCCCCCTTTCCGTGCCGTACCGCTTTTTTGACGCCCCCAGCGCAGCAGGGCGCGCGGCTGGCCGCCGTGCGCGTCCGCGTCCCCCCTTTCCGTGCCATACCGCTTTTTTGACGCCCCGAGGGGAGCAGTGAGCGCAGCCGGGCCGCCGTGCGCTGTGCGCGCCCCCCTTTCCGTGCCATACCGCTTCTTTGACGCCCCGAAGGCAGCAGGGTGTGCGCGGCCAGCCGCCGTGCGCTCGTGCGCGCCCCCCTTTCCGTGCCATAACCGCTTCTTTGACGCCCCGAAGGCAGCAGGGTGCGCGGCCGGCCGCCGTGCGCGTGCGCGTCCCCCCTTTCTGTGCCATACCGCTTTTTTGACGCCCCGAGGGGAGCAGTGAGCGCAGCCGGCCACCGTGCGCGTGCGCGCCCCCCTTTCCGTGCCATACCGCTTTTTTTGACGCCCCCAGCGCAGCCGGGCGCGCGGGCCGGCCGCCGTGCGCTGTGCACGCCCCCCCCTTTCCGTGCCATACCGCTTTTTTGACGCCCCGAGGGGGAGCAGTGAGCGCAGCCGGCCGCCGTGCGCCCTCGCGGCCCCCCTTTATCGTGCCGTACCGCTTTTTTGACGCCCCGAGGGCAGCAGGGCGCGCGGCCGGCCGCCGTGCGCCCGCGCGCCCCCCTTTATCGTGCCGTACCGCTTTTTTGACGCCCCCGAGGGCAGCAGGGCGCGCGGCCGGCCGCCGTGCGCCCGCGCGCCCCCCTTTCCGTGCCGTACCGCTTTTTTGACGCCCCGAGGGCAGCAGGGCGCAGCGGCCGGCCGCCGTGCGCCCGCAGCGCGCCCGCGCGCCCCCCTTTCCGTGCCGTACCGCTTTTTTGACGCCCCGAGGGCAGCAGGACGCGCGGCCGGCCGCCGTGCGCCCGCGCGCCCCCCTTTCCGTGCCGTACCGCTTTTTTGACGCCCCGAGGCAGCAGGACGCGCGGTCCGGCCCGCCGTGCGCCCCGCGCGCGCCCGCGCCCCCCTTTCCGTGCCGTACCGCTTTTTTGACGCCCCGAGGGCAGCAGGGGCGCGCGGCCGGCCGCCGTGCGCCTGCGCGCCCCCCTTTTCCGTGCCGTACCGCCTTTTTGACGCCCCGAGGGCAGCAGGGCACGCGGCCGCCCCCGGCACGCGCACACCGCTGCAGAGCCCTGCAGAGCCCCCCCGCCTGCCCTTTGCAGAGATTTCACCACCCTCGCCTCGGCTCATCTGCCCTTATTTACAGCGCCTGCTGCGAGGCGCAGCGTCGCCGCGTGTCCTGCTCGAGCCGCTGCTCCTAGAGGCTTCAGTAACAGCGCTTTCCTTTGGACATCGTTGCAAAATACTCCACAGACAAAAAAGAGTCAGAGGCTGCACTTAAAAAAACAAAACGAAAACAAAAAAACCACCCACCTACTTAACGGGAGAATTTGCAAGCGTTCAAGAAGCAGCCGTTCTTCTTTAGAACTTTCGACCTCTCGCCTTTACTGATCGTTAAACAAAATAAACAGCCCAAAGCAAGCCGCGCTATTTGCTTGACAGACTGCTCGGTTTTTATTATTAAACAGTACGAGATGCTGGCACGCGGTATCTCTTCTTCGGATTCTTGGGCTGACGTTCCTTCGGCCGCACGCACGCGGTCCAAGGCGTCTTTTTCACGTCCCGCCGTCAGGGCCTCCCGAGCAATTCCCGCAGCGACTCCCCCCTCGGGACAAACAGCTCGAGGACACGCACGGTCTCGCTAAAAGAACGGGGGCGGGGGGGGGGGGGGGAACAAAGGCGTGCGCTGAGCGCGGCACTCGCAGACCCGATCTTCGGGTCCAAAAGAAAACTCTCTAAAGCGGACCAGGCGGGCCAAAGAGGGTCCCTTCTTTGCGCCACGCTTCTTTCCTCGCACAGACGTCGGCCGCCTCTGCCCGCTCTCACGGTATCCCCTACCGGCAAGGACACGGCGAAACGTTTCGGAAACGACGGCGTTTCCCAGAAGCGTTTCCGCCGCCTTGGGAAAACGGCCGAAGGAGAGGCTCACGCGGGGCGCGTAGCTAGAAAGAACGCTCCGCACAAAGGCCTAAAATGACCAGCCCGGAGCAGGGATCCCGGGCTCTCCGGGAGCGCAGGAGTTCTCACGTCCTTACTGAGCAGAGACCGCTGCCGTGAAACACGAGACGCCGCAGCGACGCCGATCGTTGGAGGGAAGCCTGCAATAAGAGCGAAAGAAAAGCAGACGTTGAGGACAAAGACCAAGTTACGAGCCCCTCGCGATTCAGACACGCTTCTAGATTTACCGCCTATTTCAAGGCGCGCCTTCGGCAATTCCGTCCGATTGATTTTCCCGAAGCCCGAGACGCGGACGAAACGCCTCTCAAAGGAAGGTACGGCATAACCGCTCTGGCCTATAAACTACCGGTTTCGACGCAGGAAAAGCACAGGGAAAGCACTAGCGTTCCCCCCAAGAAACCACGTCCAAGCGGACCGATGAAGTAGGCCCCAAGTCTGAAAGCGGACCTAAAGGAGCCCGTTTGGCCGGTCGCGAGCTGGAATACACCGTTCTCCTTCTCACTAACAACCTCCCGTAGAGACCGGCAGCTGTACAGCGCCTTCTACGCTACACGGAGGAGTCGGATAGCGGGCAGATGCCGCGTCCCGAATGCGCAACTAGAGATTTGAACGCACGGACGTAAACAAACGCCCGTGACGTAGCGGAGGTCTAGCGTATTCACGTTTACCGTGCGTCAGTTCTCCTCTGCGGACAGGCCGTTCCACCTTCTTTACTCGTTAGCTGACAGACGCCCTAGGAGAAAGCAAAGAACGGAAGAAATTCAAAAGGAAATGAAACAGATCGGAGGGAGCCTCAAAGGCTTCGATCCATCCCCCCAGGCAGCCGAACCACCTTCGCAAAGGCACACCTCAAAAGACACGGCCTTCCGGGATCGCTGCACAACCAGAAAAAGAGGAACAGAAACAAACAGAACGAGAAGGCTGCAGAGGGGGCCGGAGGGCGGAAAGGAGCCTGCTGTCCAGCGATGGTATTTTACCGCTCCTTGCGCGTTAGCAGCCCCTTTCAGATGCTTAAGCCCAAATTCTCTCAGCCCTTAGCAGCTTCAGTACCCGCGGCACCTAGTTTTTCCACGCTCTCCACTCTTCCTCGCTCTTTCCCGTCTCGGGCGAAAAGCCTCCCAGACCCGTCTGTACTTACGCGCTCCCTTAAAACAGGATCGCCGAAATCAACCGAACGGGCTGAGCTGCTCCTCTTCCGCTCGCCGGCCCTCGGAACGTCAGCCTGCAAACGAATCGGACCACCGAGGTCACCGGCAGAGTTTCCTTTCGGAGCTCGGCCCCCCCCCCCAAGCTTTAACGACGGTTTCCCAAGCGGGGCAAACGCAGGGCCTCCCTTCGGCCCCGGAACGGTTTTTTATCGCGGGCTCCCAAGTCGCCGTTACGACACTAAGCGGCAAAGGCAAGGCAAAGACAGCTGGGGTCGCAGCTTACCCACCTAGGCACGAAAATTCTTCTTTGAGGCCTCCCTCGCTGCTTTTGCCAGGTAAACACACCAAAACAAAGCTCCCGACAGGCAGCTGAGGCTTCACATTGGACCTCGGAGGCCCCGCTAGCAACGGCGACGCCGGAGCCGCCGGGCTACCAGGCGCTATTCCCCCCCCCTCCCCTCCCCTCCCCTCCCCTCCCTTCCCGCGAAACCGCGGCTTATTACTCACGAGTCCGGGAAGGACGCCGCCGACCTTGCCGCGGGCCGAAGGCTCCTCGTCAGGAGCGGGCAGAGAACCTTTCCGCCGGCATTCGGAGTCTCCCGGCCGCTCTCGACACCCGATAACTTGCCGAGAAAGGGCGGAGGGCGGGAGCCTGCAGTTCTTCACGGCAGCACACAGTCGTTCCCCGATGTGCCGAACGCCTAGCATTAACACAAGGTAGAAATTCAAAACTACCACCGCTACAGGGCGCAAAGCCAAGCTGAAATTTCGGCAGCCCAAGGCAAACACTCGCGCGCCCGACAGAACGAGCCACGGGCATCGGCGCCTACAGCTCCTCAAGGCTTGCGAGGCTCGTGGGCGACGTTCCTCCCCCTGTGGCGCCTAAGAGTCAACGCTGGCACGTGACGTGACGTGACGTGACGTGACGTGACGTGACGTGAGAATTGATTCAAAGCTCAGCAGAAATTAACAATCCAAAGTTGTTTCTAAGCACAAAAGCGGATCTACTACACGAGAAGGAAGGAGTCCTAATTCCGCAAGGCTTTACCCTTCTCTTCTAGCTGCCATCTTCCTGCTGCCCCAAAGACCATTGCCAGGCAATTAACCTGGGGTCGCGCTAAATGAGCCTTCCTGAAAGCCACCTCTTCGTTTTACAATTCGCACGCTTGCCTCTCCCTCTCTCTCTGGCCACCTGACCGCCGTTCCCCGAAGACGGGAATTGGCCGTCTTGGAGCTCTTAAAGCACGACGCTTCACAGATGCAGAGAGTCACGCACACGGAAACGGATGGACGCAGCGTCCTTTCCGTAACGCGTACGCACCTTCCGTTAGATGTCGGTCATCTGTTATTCCGATCGCTATTACCGGCGAACCTTCCTCGCCGGGAGGAACGGGCTTTCCCTTTCGGGGCGACGGAGACGGCTCTCGCTCGGTTCCCTTTAATTTTATTACTTCGGCTCCGCTTACGTTTTTCTGTCTCTTCAGCTTCAGCCGTGGCAACGAATCTAAAAGTTAAATATCCTATCTTTCCTTTTCTACGTACGCGCGTACGATAACAAAACAAAATACAAACGACCGAAGCAAAAACTAAGGCAGCTACGGTTAACAAGAGGCGCAGGGCGGCAACGGGTCGCTTAGTCCTCAGCGCTGCCACCGGGAGAGAGGCCGAAAGAACGAACGTTCCGCATCAAGAGTTACCTTGGTTACCCGGGCCAGAACGCCTCCTGCTGTCGGCAGCTTCTGGGGAGATCGAGGGTCCGCTGCTGCATTTTTGCTTTCCTCCTTTCAGCCGCCCCTTCGGGAGTAAGCGCAAAAAACCGCTCGCTCGTCCAGGCTTTACTCTTTGTCAGCATTTGCTATCGTCGGTTCCGCCTCTGTAACAAAGACAGAAAATTGCATTTCGCTTCCACAAAACACTTCGATTTACACACGTTCTTTTTCCTCTTTCCTGTGTTTTTTTTTTTTCTTTCCCCCCTTTCTTTCTTTTTCCTTCTTTCCCTCAAAGGAAAGGTCTTAATACACCGCTTTGCATCGTACGTTACAGGGTAAGCCGTTTGGAAACACTACAGGGCCGACGCCGCGCCGCAACCCTGCTCCGGGGCCCGCCTGCCCCCCCGCTCCGCTCCGCCGCGCCGCCTCCACAGGGGCGAGCGCGTGCCCCGGCCCGCGCTGCCAACGAACTGGCGCCCTAAACGCCGCGCACGCAAAACGCAAAGTCACACCCGCGCTCCCAGCGCGGTGCCGGGTCCCAGCCCGCCCCCCCCCCCCCACTCGCCCCGCACCGCCGCCTCCACGCAGCGACGGCCGCAGCGGGCAGGATGCAGCCCGACGCCCCCCGAACCTATGCGTTCGCCTCACCCAGGGGCCCCACATCCTTCACTCCACGCCACCTCCGCACTCACCCGCCGCCGCCGCCTGAGCGGAAAACGCCCTCCCTGCTCGCCGCCATCTTGCTTCCCCGCCGCCGCGCACGCAGCCGCTCGCCAACGGACTGCGGGCAGCAGTGGGCGCTTGAGCACCGCGCACGTGCCGGCTCGGACAGCGCGGGGGGGGGGAGCGAGAGGAGCGGGAGGGGCGGGGGGGAGCACGAGGGGAGCGGAGGGGGGCGGGGGGGAGCACGAGGGGAGCCCGAGGGGTGGGGGGGAGCGGGAGGGGAGCGGGAGGGGAGCAGAGGGAGCCCGAGGGGCGGGGGGGAGCGAGGGGAGCCCGAGGGGCGGGGGGGAGTGCGAGGGGGAGCCCAAGAAGCGGGGCGGAGCGCGAGGGGAGCAGGGGGAGCCCGAGGGGGGCGGGGGGAGCGCGAGGGGAGCGGGAGGGGGAGCAGAGGGAGCCCGAGGGGCGGGGGGGGGAGCGAGGGGAGCCCGAGGAGCCCGAGGGGCGGGGCGGAGTGCGAGGGGAGCCCAAGAAGCGGGCGGGAGCGTGAGGGGAGCAGGGGGAGCCCGAGGAGTGGGGGGAGCGCGAGGGGAGCAGGGGAGCGCAAGGGGGGCAGGGGGAGCGCGAGGGGCGGGGCGGAGCGCGAGGGGAGCCTGAGAAGCAGGGGGGAGCGCGAGGGGAGCAGGGGGGAACGCGAGGGGCGGGGCGGAGCGCGAGGGAGCCTGAGAAGCAGGGCGGAGCGCGAGGGGAGCCGGGGGAGCCCGAGGGGCGGGGCGGAGCGCGAGGGGAGCCCGAGAAGCGGGGGGGAGCGCGAGGGGCGGGTGGAGCGGGAAATCCCGAGGGGCAGGGGGGAGCCGGGGGAGCCCGAGGGGCGGGGGGGAGCACGAAGGGAGGCGAGACCCGCAATGGCGCACTCGCGTGCTCATGGCGCGGCGCTGCAGCCGGGCGGCTCACGCGTGCGAACCGCAGCTCGCCGCGGCAGCCCGGGGCTCCCAGCGAGCGCCCCGGGGCTGCCCGTGCCCGTGGCCGCTCCAAGAGCACCGGGAAGGGGCGACGAGCACGCTCCATTCGCTTACCCGTTACCGAAACGCCGGAGAGCAGCAGCAAACATGGCGACCGGCACTGAGCATGTGCGCGCCGGCTGTCTGCGCATGCGCGCCCCCCCCCCCCACGGGGTGCAGTACCGCTTTTTGGACACAGGGTGGCAGCAGTGAGCGCGGCGGAACCCAGTGCGCATGCGCGCCCCCCCCACAGGGTGCAGTACCGCTTTTTTGGACACAGTGGTGGCAGCAGTGAGCGCGGCGGAACCCAGTGCGCGTGCGCGCCCCCCCCACAGGGTGCAGTACCGCTTTTTGGACACAGGGTGGCAGCAGTGAGCGCGGCGGAACCCAGTGCGCGTGCGCGCCCCCCCTTTCCGTGCCGTACGCGCTTTTTTGACGCCCCCAGCGCAGCAGGGCGCGCGGCTGGCCGCCGTGCGCGTCCGCGTCCCCCCTTTCCGTGCCGATACCGCTTTTTTGACGCCCCGAGGGGAGCAGTGAGCGCAGCCGGCCGCCGTGCGCCGTGCGCGCGCCCCCTTTCCGTGCCATACCGCTTCTTTGACGCCCCGAAGGCAGCAGGGTGCGCGGCCAGCCGCCGGTGCGCGTGCGCGCCCCCCTTTCCGTGCCATACCGCTTCTTTGACGCCCCGAAGGCAGCAGGGTGCGCGGCCGGCCGCCGTGCGCGTGCGCGTCCCCCCTTTCTGTGCCATACCGCTTTTTTGACGCCCCGAGGGGAGCAGTGAGCGCAGCCGGCCACCGTGCGCAGTGCGCGCCCCCCTTTCCGTGCCATACCGCTTTTTTGACGCCCCCAGCGCAGCCGGGCGCTGCGCGGCCGGCCGCCTCGTGCGCAGTGCACGCCCCCCCTTTCCGTGCCATACCGCTTTTTTTGACGCCCGAGGGGAGCAGTGAGCGCAGCCGGCCGCCGTGCGCCACCGCGCGCCCCCCCTTTATCGTGCCGTACCGCTTTTTTGACGCCCCGAGGGCAGCAGGGCGCGCGGCCGGCCGCCGTGCGCCTCGCGCGCCCCCCTTTATCGTGCCGTACCGCTTTTTTTGACGCCCCGAGGGCAGCAGGGCGCGCGGCCGGCCGCCGTGCGCTCCGCGCGCCCCCCTTTCCGTGCCGTACCGCTTTTTTGACGCCCTCGAGGGCAGCAGGGCGCGCGGCCGGCCGCCGTGCGCCCCTGCGCGCCCGCGCGCCCCCCTTTCCGTGCCGTTACCGCTTTTTTGACGCCCCGAGGGCAGCAGGACACGCGGCCGGCCGCCGTGCGCTCCGCGCCGCCCCCCCTTTCCGTGCCGTACCGCTTTTTTGACGCCCCGAGGGCAGCAGGACGCAGCGGCCGGCCGCCGTGCGCACCGCGCGCCCGCGCGCCCCCCTTTCCGTGCCCGTCTACCGCTTTTTTGACGCCCCGAGGGCAGCAGGGCGCGCGCCGAGGCCGCCGTGTGCGCCTGCGCGCCCCCCCTTTCCGTTGCCGTACCGCCTTTTTGACGCCCCGAGGGCAGCAGGGCACGCGGCCGCCCCCGGCACGCGCACACCGCTGCAGAGCCCTGCAGAGCCCCCCCGCCTGCCCTTTGCAGAGATTTCACCACCCTCGCCTCGGCTCATCTGCCCTTATTTACAGCGCCTGCTGCGAGGCGCAGCGTCGCCGCGTGTCCTGCTCGAGCCGCTGCTCCTAGAGGCTTCAGTAACAGCGCTTTCCTTTGAACATCGTTGCAAAATACTCCCACAGACAAAAAAGAGTCAGAGGCTGCACTTAAAAAAACAAAACGAAAACAAAAAAACCACCCACCTACTTAACGGGGAGAATTTGCAAGCGTTCCAAGAAGCAGCCGTTCTTCTTTAGAACTTTCGACCTCTCGCCTTTACTGATCGTTAAACAAAATAAACAGCCCAAAGCAAGCCGCGCTATTTGCTTGACAGGATCTGCTCGGTTTTTATTATTAAACAGTACGAGATGCTGGCACGCGGTATCTCTTCTTCGGATTCTTGGGCTGACGTTCCTTCGGCCGCACGCACTGCGGTCAAAGGCGTCTTTTTCACGTCCCGCCGTCAGGGCCTCCCCAGCAATTCCCGCAGCGACTCCCCCCTCGGGACAAACAGCTCGAGGACACGCACGGTCCTCGCTAAAAGAACGGGGGGGCGGGGGGGGGGGGGGGGAACAAAGGCGTGCGCTGAGCGCGGCACTCGCAGACCCGATCTTCGGGTCCAAAAGAAAACTCTCTAAAGCGGACCAGGCGGGCCAAAGAGGTCCCTTCTTTGCGCCACGCTTCTTTCCTCGCACAGACGTCGGCCGCCTCTGCCCGCTCTCACGGTATCCCCTACCGGCAAGGACACGGCGAAACGTTTCGGAAACGACGGCGTTTCCCAGAAGCGTTTCCGCCGCCTTGGGAAAACGGCCGAAGGAGAGGCTCACGCGGGGCGCGTAGCTAGAAAGAACGCTCCGCACAAAGGCCTAAAATGACCAGCCCGGAGCAGGGATCCCGGGCTCTCCGGGAGCGCAGGAGTTCTCACGTCCTTACTGAGCAGAGACCGCTGCCCGTGAAACACGAGACGCCGCAGCGACGCCGATCGTTGGAGGGAAGCCTGCAATAAGAGCGAAAGAAAAGCAGACGTTGAGGACAAAGACCAAGTTACGAGCCCCTCGCGATTCAGACACGCTTCTAGATTTACCGCCTATTTCAAGGCGCGCCTTCGGCAATTCCGTCCGATTGATTTTCCCCGAAGCCCGAGACGCGGACGAAACGCCTCTCAAAGGAAGGTACGGCATAACCGCTCTGGCCTATAAACTACCGGTTTCGACGCAGGAAAAGCACAGGGAAAGCACTAGCGTTCCCCCCAAGAAACCACGTCCAAGCGGACCGATGAAGTAGGCCCCAAGTCTGAAAGCGGACCTAAAGGAGCCCGTTTGGCGGTCGCGAGCTGGAATACACCGTTCTCCTTCTCACTAACAACCTCCCGTAGAGACCGGCAGCTGTACAGCGCCTTCTACGCTACACGGAGGAGTCGGATAGCGGGCAGATGCCGCGTCCCGAATGCGCAACTAGAGATTTGAACGCACGGACGTAAACAAACGCCCGTGACGTAGCGGAGGTCTAGCGTATTCACGTTTACCGTGCGTCAGTTCTCCTCTGCGGACAGGCCGTTCCACCTTCTTTACTCGTTAGCTGACAGACGCCCTAGGAGAAAGCAAAGAACGGAAGAAATTCAAAAGGAAATGAAACAGATCGGAGGGAGCCTCAAAGGCTTCGATCCATCCCCCCAGGCAGCCGAACCACCTTCGCAAAGGCACACCTCAAAAGACACGGCCTTCCGGGATCGCTGCACAACCAGAAAAGAGGAACAGAAACAAACAGAACGAGAAGGCTGCAGAGGGGGCCGGAGGGCCGGAAAGGAGCCTGCTGTCCAGCGATGGTATTTTACCGCTCCTTGCGCGTTAGCAGCCCCTTTCAGATGCTTAAGCCCAAATTCTCTCAGCCCTTAGCAGCTTCAGTACCCGCGGCACCTAGTTTTTCCACGCTCTCCACTCTTCCTCGCTCTTTCCCGTCTCGGGCGAAAAGCCTCCCAGACCCCGTCTGTACTTACGCGCTCCCTTAAAACAGGATCGCCGAAATCAACCGAACGGGCTGAGCTGCTCCTCTTCCGCTCGCCGGCCCTCGGAACGTCAGCCTGCAAACGAATCGGACCACCGAGGTCACCGGCAGAGTTTCCTTTCGGAGCTCGGCCCCCCCCCCCCCCAAGCTTTAACGACGGTTTCCCAAGCGGGGCAAACGCAGGGCCTCCCTTCGGCCCCGGAACGGTTTTTATCGCGGGCTCCCAAGTCGCCGTTACGACACTAAGCGGCAAAGCAAGGCAAAGACAGCTGGGGTCGCAGCTTACCCACCTAGGCACGAAAATTCTTCTTTGAGGCCTCCCTCGCTGCTTTTGCCAGGTAAACACACCAAAACAAAGCTCCCGACAGGCAGCTGAGGCTTCACATGGACCTCGGGGCCCCGCTAGCAACGGCGACGCCGGAGCCGCCGGGCTACCAGGCGCTATTCCCCCCCCCCTCCCCTCCCCTCCCCTCCCTTCCCGCGAACCGCGGCTTATTACTCACGAGTCCGGGAAGGACGCCGCCGACCTTGCCGCGGCCGAAGGCTCCTCGTCAGGAGCGGGCAGAGAACCTTTCCGCCGGCATTCGGAGTCTCCCGGCCGCTCTCGACACCCGATAACTTGCCGAGAAAGGGCGGAGGGCGGGAGCCTGCAGTTCTTCACGGCAGCACACAGTCGTTCCCCGATGTGCCGAACGCCTAGCATTAACACAAGGTAGAAATTCAAAACTACCACCGCTACAGGGCGCAAAGCCAAGCTGAAATTTCGGCAGCCAAAGCAAACCTCTGCGCGCCCGACAGAACGAGCCACGGGCATCGGCGCCTACAGCTCCTCAAGGCTTGCGAGGCCTCGTGGGCGACGTTCCTCCCCCCTGTGGCGCCTAAGAGTCAACGCTGGCATGTGACGTGACGTGACGTGACGTGACGTGACGTGACGTGACGTGACGTGAGAATTGATTCAAAGCTCAGCAGAAATTAACAATCCAAAGTTGTTTCTAAGCACAAAAGCGGATCTACTACACGAGAAGGAAGGAGTCCTAATTCCGCAAGGCTTTACCTTCTCTTCTAGCTGCCATCTTCCTGCTGCCCCAAAGACCATTGCCAGGCAATTAACCTGGGGTCGCGCTAAATGAGCCTTCCTGAAAGCCACCTCTTCGTTTTACAATTCGCACGCTTGCCTCTCCCTCTCTCTCTGGCCACCTGACCGCCGTTCCCCGAAGACGGGAATTGGCCGTCTTGGAGCTCTTAAAGCACGACGCTTCACAGATGCAGAGAGTCACGCGCACGGAAACGGATGGACGCAGCGTCCTTTCCGTAACGCGTACGCACCTTCCGTTAGATGTCGGTCATCTGTTATTCCGATCGCTATTACCGGCGAACCTTCCTCGCCGGGAGGAACGGGCTTTCCCTTTCGGGGCGACGGAGACGGCTCTCGCTCGGTTCCCTTTAATTTTATTACTTCGGCTCGCTTACGTTTTTCTGTCTCTTCAGCTTCAGCCGTGGCAACGAATCTAAAAGTTAAATATCCTATCTTTCCTTTTCTACGTACGCGCGTACGATAACAAAACAAAATACAAACGACCGAAGCAAAACTAAGGCAGCTACGGTTAACAAGAGGCGCAGGGCGGCAACGGGTCGCTTAGTCCTCAGCGCTGCCACCGGGAGAGAGGCCGAAAGAACGAACGTTCCGCATCAAGAGTTACCTTGGTTACCCGGGCCAGAACGCCTCCTGCTGTCGCAGCTTCTGGGGAGATCGAGGGTCCGCTGCTGCATTTTTGCTTCCTCCTTTCAGCCCGCCCCTTCGGGAGTAAGCGCAAAAAACCGCTCGCTCGTCCGGCTTTACTCTTTGTCAGCATTTGCTATCGTCGGTTCCGCCTCTGTAACAAAGACAGAAAATTGCATTTCGCTTCCAACAAAACACTTCGATTTACACACGTTCTTTTTCCTCTTTCCTGTGTTTTTTTTTTTCTTTCCCCCCTTTCTTTCTTTTTCCTTCTTTCCCTCAAAGGAAAGGTCTTAATACACCGCTTTGCATCGTACGTTACAGGGTAAGCCGTTTGGAAACACTACAGGGCCGACGCCGCGCCGCAACCCTGCTCCGGGGCCCGCCTGCCCCCCCGCTCCGCTCCGCCGCGCCGCCTCCACAGGGGCGAGCGCGTGCCCCGGCCCGCGCTGCCAACGAACTGGCGCCCTAAACGCCGCGCACGCAAAACGCAAAGTCACACCCGCGCTCCCAGCGCGGTGCCGGGTCCCAGCCCGCCCCCCCCCCCCACTCGCCCCGCACCGCCGCCTCCACGCAGCGACGGCCGCAGCGGGCAGGATGCAGCCCGACGCCCCCCGAACCTATGCGTTCGCCTCACCCAGGGGCCCCACATCCTTCACTCCACGCCACCTCCGCACTCACCCGCCGCCGCCGCCGAGCGAAAACGCCCTCCCTGCTCGCCGCCATCTTGCTTCCCCGCCGCCGCGCACGCGCCGCTCGCCAACGGACTGCGGCAGCAGTGGCGCTTGAGCACCGCGCACGTGCCGGCTCGGACAGCGCGGGGGGGGGGGAGCGAGAGGAGCGGGAGGGGCGGGGGGGAGCACGAGGGGAGCGGGAGGGGCGGGGGGGAGCACGAGGGGAGCCCGAGGGGTGGGGGGGAGCGGGAGGGGAGCGGGAGGGGAGCAGAGGGAGCCCGAGGGGCGGGGGGGAGCGAGGGGAGCCCGAGGGGCGGGGGGGAGTGCGAGGGGAGCCCAAGAAGCGGGGCGGAGCGCGAGGGGAGCAGGGGGAGCCCGAGGGGGGCGGGGGGAGCGCGAGGGGAGCGGGAGGGGAGCAGAGGGAGCCCGAGGGGCGGGGGGGGAGCGAGGGGAGCCCGAGGAGCCCGAGGGGCGGGGCGGAGTGCGAGGGGAGCCCAAGAAGCGGGCGGGAGCGTGAGGGGAGCAGGGGGAGCCCGAGGAGTGGGGGGAGCGCGAGGGGAGCAGGGGGAGCGCAAGGGGGGCAGGGGGAGCGCGAGGGGCGGGGCGGAGCGCGAGGGGAGCCTGAGAAGCAGGGGGGAGCGCGAGGGGAGCAGGGGGAACGCGAGGGGCGGGGCGGAGCGCGAGGGGAGCCTGAGAAGCAGGGCGGAGCGCGAGGGGAGCCGGGGGAGCCCGAGGGGCGGGGCGGAGCGCGAGGGGAGCCCGAGAAGCGGGGGGGAGCGCGAGGGGCGGGTGGAGCGGGAAATCCCGAGGGGCAGGGGGGAGCCGGGGGAGCCCGAGGGGCGGGGGGGAGCACGAAGGGAGGCGAGACCCGCAATGGCGCACTCGCGTGCTCATGGCGCGGCGCTGCAGCCGGGCGGCTCACGCGTGCGAACCGCAGCTCGCCGCGGCAGCCCGGGGCTCCCAGCGAGCGCCCCGGGGCTGCCCGTGCCCGTGGCCGCTCCAAGAGCACCGGGAAGGGGCGACGAGCACGCTCCATTCGCTTACCCGTTACCGAAACGCCGGAGAGCAGCAGCAAACATGGCGACCGGCACTGAGCATGTGCGCGCCGGCTGTCTGCGCATGCGCGCCCCCCCCCCACGGGGTGCAGTACCGCTTTTTGGACACAGGGTGGCAGCAGTGAGCGCGGCGGAACCCAGTGCGCATGCGCGCCCCCCCCACAGGGTGCAGTACCGCTTTTTGGACACAGGGTGGCAGCAGTGAGCGCGGCGGAACCCAGTGCGCGTGCGCGCCCCCCCCACAGGGTGCAGTACCGCTTTTTGGACACAGGGTGGCAGCAGTGAGCGCGGCGGAACCCAGTGCGCGTGCGCGCCCCCCCTTTCCGTGCCGTACCGCTTTTTTGACGCCCCCAGCGCAGCAGGGCGCGCGGCTGGCCGCCGTGCGCGTCCGCGTCCCCCCTTTCCGTGCCATACCGCTTTTTTGACGCCCCGAGGGGAGCAGTGAGCGCAGCCGGCCGCCGTGCGCGTGCGCGCCCCCCTTTCCGTGCCATACCGCTTCTTTGACGCCCCGAAGGCAGCAGGGTGCGCGGCCAGCCGCCGTGCGCGTGCGCGCCCCCCTTTCCGTGCCATACCGCTTCTTTGACGCCCCGAAGGCAGCAGGGTGCGCGGCCGGCCGCCGTGCGCGTGCGCGTCCCCCCTTTCTGTGCCATACCGCTTTTTTGACGCCCCGAGGGGAGCAGTGAGCGCAGCCGGCCACCGTGCGCGTGCGCGCCCCCCTTTCCGTGCCATACCGCTTTTTTGACGCCCCCAGCGCAGCCGGGCGCGCGGCCGGCCGCCGTGCGCGTGCACGCCCCCCCTTTCCGTGCCATACCGCTTTTTTGACGCCCCGAGGGGAGCAGTGAGCGCAGCCGGCCGCCGTGCGCCCGCGCGCCCCCCTTTATCGTGCCGTACCGCTTTTTTGACGCCCCGAGGGCAGCAGGGCGCGCGGCCGGCCGCCGTGCGCCCGCGCGCCCCCCTTTATCGTGCCGTACCGCTTTTTTGACGCCCCGAGGGCAGCAGGGCGCGCGGCCGGCCGCCGTGCGCCCGCGCGCCCCCCTTTCCGTGCCGTACCGCTTTTTTGACGCCCCGAGGGCAGCAGGGCGCGCGGCCGGCCGCCGTGCGCCCGCGCGCCCGCGCGCCCCCCTTTCCGTGCCGTACCGCTTTTTTGACGCCCCGAGGGCAGCAGGACACGCGGCCGGCCGCCGTGCGCCCGCGCGCCCCCCTTTCCGTGCCGTACCGCTTTTTTGACGCCCCGAGGGCAGCAGGACGCGCGGCCGGCCGCCGTGCGCCCGCGCGCCCGCGCGCCCCCCTTTCCGTGCCGTACCGCTTTTTTGACGCCCCGAGGGCAGCAGGGCGCGCGGCCGGCCGCCGTGCGCCTGCGCGCCCCCCTTTCCGTGCCGTACCGCCTTTTTGACGCCCCGAGGGCAGCAGGGCACGCGGCCGCCCCCGGCACGCGCACACCGCTGCAGAGCCCTGCAGAGCCCCCCCGCCTGCCCTTTGCAGAGATTTCACCACCCTCGCCTCGGCTCATCTGCCCTTATTTACAGCGCCTGCTGCGAGGCGCAGCGTCGCCGCGTGTCCTGCTCGAGCCGCTGCTCCTAGAGGCTTCAGTAACAGCGCTTTCCTTTGAACATCGTTGCAAAATACTCCACAGACAAAAAAGAGTCAGAGGCTGCACTTAAAAAAACAAAACGAAAACAAAAAAACCACCCACCTACTTAACGGGAGAATTTGCAAGCGTTCCAAGAAGCAGCCGTTCTTCTTTAGAACTTTCGACCTCTCGCCTTTACTGATCGTTAAACAAAATAAACAGCCCAAAGCAAGCCGCGCTATTTGCTTGACAGACTGCTCGGTTTTTATTATTAAACAGTACGAGATGCTGGCACGCGGTATCTCTTCTTCGGATTCTTGGGCTGACGTTCCTTCGGCCGCACGCACGCGGTCAAAGGCGTCTTTTTCACGTCCCGCCGTCAGGGCCTCCCCAGCAATTCCCGCAGCGACTCCCCCCTCGGGACAAACAGCTCGAGGACACGCACGGTCTCGCTAAAAGAACGGGGGCGGGGGGGGGGGGGAACAAAGGCGTGCGCTGAGCGCGGCACTCGCAGACCCGATCTTCGGGTCCAAAAGAAAACTCTCTAAAGCGGACCAGGCGGGCCAAAGAGGTCCCTTCTTTGCGCCACGCTTCTTTCCTCGCACAGACGTCGGCCGCCTCTGCCCGCTCTCACGGTATCCCCTACCGGCAAGGACACGGCGAAACGTTTCGGAAACGACGGCGTTTCCCAGAAGCGTTTCCGCCGCCTTGGGAAAACGGCCGAAGGAGAGGCTCACGCGGGGCGCGTAGCTAGAAAGAACGCTCCGCACAAAGGCCTAAAATGACCAGCCCGGAGCAGGGATCCCGGGCTCTCCGGGAGCGCAGGAGTTCTCACGTCCTTACTGAGCAGAGACCGCTGCCCGTGAAACACGAGACGCCGCAGCGACGCCGATCGTTGGAGGGAAGCCTGCAATAAGAGCGAAAGAAAAGCAGACGTTGAGGACAAAGACCAAGTTACGAGCCCCTCGCGATTCAGACACGCTTCTAGATTTACCGCCTATTTCAAGGCGCGCCTTCGGCAATTCCGTCCGATTGATTTTCCCCGAAGCCCGAGACGCGGACGAAACGCCTCTCAAAGGAAGGTACGGCATAACCGCTCTGGCCTATAAACTACCGGTTTCGACGCAGGAAAAGCACAGGGAAAGCACTAGCGTTCCCCCCAAGAAACCACGTCCAAGCGGACCGATGAAGTAGGCCCCAAGTCTGAAAGCGGACCTAAAGGAGCCCGTTTGGCGGTCGCGAGCTGGAATACACCGTTCTCCTTCTCACTAACAACCTCCCGTAGAGACCGGCAGCTGTACAGCGCCTTCTACGCTACACGGAGGAGTCGGATAGCGGGCAGATGCCGCGTCCCGAATGCGCAACTAGAGATTTGAACGCACGGACGTAAACAAACGCCCGTGACGTAGCGGAGGTCTAGCGTATTCACGTTTACCGTGCGTCAGTTCTCCTCTGCGGACAGGCCGTTCCACCTTCTTTACTCGTTAGCTGACAGACGCCCTAGGAGAAAGCAAAGAACGGAAGAAATTCAAAAGGAAATGAAACAGATCGGAGGGAGCCTCAAAGGCTTCGATCCATCCCCCCAGGCAGCCGAACCACCTTCGCAAAGGCACACCTCAAAAGACACGGCCTTCCGGGATCGCTGCACAACCAGAAAAGAGGAACAGAAACAAACAGAACGAGAAGGCTGCAGAGGGGGCCGGAGGGCCGGAAAGGAGCCTGCTGTCCAGCGATGGTATTTTACCGCTCCTTGCGCGTTAGCAGCCCCTTTCAGATGCTTAAGCCCAAATTCTCTCAGCCCTTAGCAGCTTCAGTACCCGCGGCACCTAGTTTTTCCACGCTCTCCACTCTTCCTCGCTCTTTCCCGTCTCGGGCGAAAAGCCTCCCAGACCCCGTCTGTACTTACGCGCTCCCTTAAAACAGGATCGCCGAAATCAACCGAACGGGCTGAGCTGCTCCTCTTCCGCTCGCCGGCCCTCGGAACGTCAGCCTGCAAACGAATCGGACCACCGAGGTCACCGGCAGAGTTTCCTTTCGGAGCTCGGCCCCCCCCCCCCCCAAGCTTTAACGACGGTTTCCCAAGCGGGGCAAACGCAGGGCCTCCCTTCGGCCCCGGAACGGTTTTTATCGCGGGCTCCCAAGTCGCCGTTACGACACTAAGCGGCAAAGCAAGGCAAAGACAGCTGGGGTCGCAGCTTACCCACCTAGGCACGAAAATTCTTCTTTGAGGCCTCCCTCGCTGCTTTTGCCAGGTAAACACACCAAAACAAAGCTCCCGACAGGCAGCTGAGGCTTCACATGGACCTCGGGGCCCCGCTAGCAACGGCGACGCCGGAGCCGCCGGGCTACCAGGCGCTATTCCCCCCCCCCTCCCCTCCCCTCCCCTCCCTTCCCGCGAACCGCGGCTTATTACTCACGAGTCCGGGAAGGACGCCGCCGACCTTGCCGCGGCCGAAGGCTCCTCGTCAGGAGCGGGCAGAGAACCTTTCCGCCGGCATTCGGAGTCTCCCGGCCGCTCTCGACACCCGATAACTTGCCGAGAAAGGGTGGAGGGCGGGAGCCTGCAGTTCTTCACGGCAGCACACAGTCGTTCCCCGATGTGCCGAACGCCTAGCATTAACACAAGGTAGAAATTCAAAACTACCACCGCTACAGGGCGCAAAGCCAAGCTGAAATTTCGGCAGCCAAAGCAAACCTCTGCGCGCCCGACAGAACGAGCCACGGGCATCGGCGCCTACAGCTCCTCAAGGCTTGCGAGGCCTCGTGGGCGACGTTCCTCCCCCCTGTGGCGCCTAAGAGTCAACGCTGGCATGTGACGTGACGTGACGTGACGTGACGTGACGTGACGTGACGTGACGTGAGAATTGATTCAAAGCTCAGCAGAAATTAACAATCCAAAGTTGTTTCTAAGCACAAAAGCGGATCTACTACACGAGAAGGAAGGAGTCCTAATTCCGCAAGGCTTTACCTTCTCTTCTAGCTGCCATCTTCCTGCTGCCCCAAAGACCATTGCCAGGCAATTAACCTGGGGTCGCGCTAAATGAGCCTTCCTGAAAGCCACCTCTTCGTTTTACAATTCGCACGCTTGCCTCTCCCTCTCTCTCTGGCCACCTGACCGCCGTTCCCCGAAGACGGGAATTGGCCGTCTTGGAGCTCTTAAAGCACGACGCTTCACAGATGCAGAGAGTCACGCACACGGAAACGGATGGACGCAGCGTCCTTTCCGTAACGCGTACGCACCTTCCGTTAGATGTCGGTCATCTGTTATTCCGATCGCTATTACCGGCGAACCTTCCTCGCCGGGAGGAACGGGCTTTCCCTTTCGGGGCGACGGAGACGGCTCTCGCTCGGTTCCCTTTAATTTTATTACTTCGGCTCGCTTACGTTTTTCTGTCTCTTCAGCTTCAGCCGTGGCAACGAATCTAAAAGTTAAATATCCTATCTTTCCTTTTCTACGTACGCGCGTACGATAACAAAACAAAATACAAACGACCGAAGCAAAACTAAGGCAGCTACGGTTAACAAGAGGCGCAGGGCGGCAACGGGTCGCTTAGTCCTCAGCGCTGCCACCGGGAGAGAGGCCGAAAGAACGAACGTTCCGCATCAAGAGTTACCTTGGTTACCCGGGCCAGAACGCCTCCTGCTGTCGCAGCTTCTGGGGAGATCGAGGGTCCGCTGCTGCATTTTTGCTTCCTCCTTTCAGCCCGCCCCTTCGGGAGTAAGCGCAAAAAACCGCTCGCTCGTCCGGCTTTACTCTTTGTCAGCATTTGCTATCGTCGGTTCCGCCTCTGTAACAAAGACAGAAAATTGCATTTCGCTTCCAACAAAACACTTCGATTTACACACGTTCTTTTTCCTCTTTCCTGTGTTTTTTTTTTTCTTTCCCCCCTTTCTTTCTTTTTCCTTCTTTCCCTCAAAGGAAAGGTCTTAATACACCGCTTTGCATCGTACGTTACAGGGTAAGCCGTTTGGAAACACTACAGGGCCGACGCCGCGCCGCAACCCTGCTCCGGGGCCCGCCTGCCCCCCCGCTCCGCTCCGCCGCGCCGCCTCCACAGGGGCGAGCGCGTGCCCCGGCCCGCGCTGCCAACGAACTGGCGCCCTAAACGCCGCGCACGCAAAACGCAAAGTCACACCCGCGCTCCCAGCGCGGTGCCGGGTCCCAGCCCGCCCCCCCCCCCCACTCGCCCCGCACCGCCGCCTCCACGCAGCGACGGCCGCAGCGGGCAGGATGCAGCCCGACGCCCCCCGAACCTATGCGTTCGCCTCACCCAGGGGCCCCACATCCTTCACTCCACGCCACCTCCGCACTCACCCGCCGCCGCCGCCGAGCGAAAACGCCCTCCCTGCTCGCCGCCATCTTGCTTCCCCGCCGCCGCGCACGCGCCGCTCGCCAACGGACTGCGGCAGCAGTGGCGCTTGAGCACCGCGCACGTGCCGGCTCGGACAGCGCGGGGGGGGGGGAGCGAGAGGAGCGGGAGGGGCGGGGGGGAGCACGAGGGGAGCGGGAGGGGCGGGGGGGAGCACGAGGGGAGCCCGAGGGGTGGGGGGGAGCACGAGGGGAGCGGGAGGGGAGCAGAGGGAGCCCGAGGGGCGGGGGGGAGCGAGGGGAGCCCGAGGGGCGGGGGGGAGTGCGAGGGGAGCCCAAGAAGCGGGGCGGAGCGCGAGGGGAGCAGGGGGAGCCCGAGGGGGGCGGGGGGAGCGCGAGGGGAGCGGGAGGGGAGCAGAGGGAGCCCGAGGGGCGGGGGGGGAGCGAGGGGAGCCCGAGGAGCCCGAGGGGCGGGGCGGAGTGCGAGGGGAGCCCAAGAAGCGGGCGGGAGCGTGAGGGGAGCAGGGGGAGCCCGAGGAGTGGGGGGAGCGCGAGGGGAGCAGGGGGAGCGCAAGGGGGGCAGGGGGAGCGCGAGGGGCGGGGCGGAGCGCGAGGGGAGCCTGAGAAGCAGGGGGGAGCGCGAGGGGAGCAGGGGGAACGCGAGGGGCGGGGCGGAGCGCGAGGGGAGCCTGAGAAGCAGGGCGGAGCGCGAGGGGAGCCGGGGGAGCCCGAGGGGCGGGGCGGAGCGCGAGGGGAGCCCGAGAAGCGGGGGGGAGCGCGAGGGGCGGGTGGAGCGGGAAATCCCGAGGGGCAGGGGGGAGCCGGGGGAGCCCGAGGGGCGGGGGGGAGCACGAAGGGAGGCGAGACCCGCAATGGCGCACTCGCGTGCTCATGGCGCGGCGCTGCAGCCGGGCGGCTCACGCGTGCGAACCGCAGCTCGCCGCGGCAGCCCGGGGCTCCCAGCGAGCGCCCCGGGGCTGCCCGTGCCCGTGGCCGCTCCAAGAGCACCGGGAAGGGGCGACGAGCACGCTCCATTCGCTTACCCGTTACCGAAACGCCGGAGAGCAGCAGCAAACATGGCGACCGGCACTGAGCATGTGCGCGCCGGCTGTCTGCGCATGCGCGCCCCCCCCCACGGGGTGCAGTACCGCTTTTTGGACACAGGGTGGCAGCAGTGAGCGCGGCGGAACCCAGTGCGCATGCGCGCCCCCCCCACAGGGTGCAGTACCGCTTTTTGGACACAGGGTGGCAGCAGTGAGCGCGGCGGAACCCAGTGCGCGTGCGCGCCCCCCCTTTCCGTGCCGTACCGCTTTTTTGACGCCCCCAGCGCAGCAGGGCGCGCGGCTGGCCGCCGTGCGCGTCCGCGTCCCCCCTTTCCGTGCCATACCGCTTTTTTGACGCCCCGAGGGGAGCAGTGAGCGCAGCCGGCCGCCGTGCGCGTGCGCGCCCCCCTTTCCGTGCCATACCGCTTCTTTGACGCCCCGAAGGCAGCAGGGTGCGCGGCCAGCCGCCGTGCGCGTGCGCGCCCCCCTTTCCGTGCCATACCGCTTCTTTGACGCCCCGAAGGCAGCAGGGTGCGCGGCCGGCCGCCGTGCGCGTGCGCGTCCCCCCTTTCTGTGCCATACCGCTTTTTTGACGCCCCGAGGGGAGCAGTGAGCGCAGCCGGCCACCGTGCGCGTGCGCGCCCCCCTTTCCGTGCCATACCGCTTTTTTGACGCCCCCAGCGCAGCCGGGCGCGCGGCCGGCCGCCGTGCGCGTGCACGCCCCCCCTTTCCGTGCCATACCGCTTTTTTGACGCCCCGAGGGGAGCAGTGAGCGCAGCCGGCCGCCGTGCGCCCGCGCGCCCCCCTTTATCGTGCCGTACCGCTTTTTTGACGCCCCGAGGGCAGCAGGGCGCGCGGCCGGCCGCCGTGCGCCCGCGCGCCCCCCTTTATCGTGCCGTACCGCTTTTTTGACGCCCCGAGGGCAGCAGGGCGCGCGGCCGGCCGCCGTGCGCCCGCGCGCCCCCCTTTCCGTGCCGTACCGCTTTTTTGACGCCCCGAGGGCAGCAGGGCGCGCGGCCGGCCGCCGTGCGCCCGCGCGCCCGCGCGCCCCCCTTTCCGTGCCGTACCGCTTTTTTGACGCCCCGAGGGCAGCAGGACGCGCGGCCGGCCGCCGTGCGCCCGCGCGCCCCCCTTTCCGTGCCGTACCGCTTTTTTGACGCCCCGAGGGCAGCAGGACGCGCGGCCGGCCGCCGTGCGCCCGCGCGCCCGCGCGCCCCCCTTTCCGTGCCGTACCGCTTTTTTGACGCCCCGAGGGCAGCAGGGCGCGCGGCCGGCCGCCGTGCGCCTGCGCGCCCCCCTTTCCGTGCCGTACCGCCTTTTTGACGCCCCGAGGGCAGCAGGGCACGCGGCCGCCCCCGGCACGCGCACACCGCTGCAGAGCCCTGCAGAGCCCCCCCGCCTGCCCTTTGCAGAGATTTCACCACCCTCGCCTCGGCTCATCTGCCCTTATTTACAGCGCCTGCTGCGAGGCGCAGCGTCGCCGCGTGTCCTGCTCGAGCCGCTGCTCCTAGAGGCTTCAGTAACAGCGCTTTCCTTTGAACATCGTTGCAAAATACTCCACAGACAAAAAAGAGTCAGAGGCTGCACTTAAAAAAACAAAACGAAAACAAAAAAACCACCCACCTACTTAACGGGAGAATTTGCAAGCGTTCCAAGAAGCAGCCGTTCTTCTTTAGAACTTTCGACCTCTCGCCTTTACTGATCGTTAAACAAAATAAACAGCCCAAAGCAAGCCGCGCTATTTGCTTGACAGACTGCTCGGTTTTTATTATTAAACAGTACGAGATGCTGGCACGCGGTATCTCTTCTTCGGATTCTTGGGCTGACGTTCCTTCGGCCGCACGCACGCGGTCAAAGGCGTCTTTTTCACGTCCCGCCGTCAGGGCCTCCCCAGCAATTCCCGCAGCGACTCCCCCCTCGGGACAAACAGCTCGAGGACACGCACGGTCTCGCTAAAAGAACGGGGGCGGGGGGGGGGGGGGGAACAAAGGCGTGCGCTGAGCGCGGCACTCGCAGACCCGATCTTCGGGTCCAAAAGAAAACTCTCTAAAGCGGACCAGGCGGGCCAAAGAGGTCCCTTCTTTGCGCCACGCTTCTTTCCTCGCACAGACGTCGGCCGCCTCTGCCCGCTCTCACGGTATCCCCTACCGGCAAGGACACGGCGAAACGTTTCGGAAACGACGGCGTTTCCCAGAAGCGTTTCCGCCGCCTTGGGAAAACGGCCGAAGGAGAGGCTCACGCGGGGCGCGTAGCTAGAAAGAACGCTCCGCACAAAGGCCTAAAATGACCAGCCCGGAGCAGGGATCCCGGGCTCTCCGGGAGCGCAGGAGTTCTCACGTCCTTACTGAGCAGAGACCGCTGCCCGTGAAACACGAGACGCCGCAGCGACGCCGATCGTTGGAGGGAAGCCTGCAATAAGAGCGAAAGAAAAGCAGACGTTGAGGACAAAGACCAAGTTACGAGCCCCTCGCGATTCAGACACGCTTCTAGATTTACCGCCTATTTCAAGGCGCGCCTTCGGCAATTCCGTCCGATTGATTTTCCCCGAAGCCCGAGACGCGGACGAAACGCCTCTCAAAGGAAGGTACGGCATAACCGCTCTGGCCTATAAACTACCGGTTTCGACGCAGGAAAAGCACAGGGAAAGCACTAGCGTTCCCCCCAAGAAACCACGTCCAAGCGGACCGATGAAGTAGGCCCCAAGTCTGAAAGCGGACCTAAAGGAGCCCGTTTGGCGGTCGCGAGCTGGAATACACCGTTCTCCTTCTCACTAACAACCTCCCGTAGAGACCGGCAGCTGTACAGCGCCTTCTACGCTACACGGAGGAGTCGGATAGCGGGCAGATGCCGCGTCCCGAATGCGCAACTAGAGATTTGAACGCACGGACGTAAACAAACGCCCGTGACGTAGCGGAGGTCTAGCGTATTCACGTTTACCGTGCGTCAGTTCTCCTCTGCGGACAGGCCGTTCCACCTTCTTTACTCGTTAGCTGACAGACGCCCTAGGAGAAAGCAAAGAACGGAAGAAATTCAAAAGGAAATGAAACAGATCGGAGGGAGCCTCAAAGGCTTCGATCCATCCCCCCAGGCAGCCGAACCACCTTCGCAAAGGCACACCTCAAAAGACACGGCCTTCCGGGATCGCTGCACAACCAGAAAAGAGGAACAGAAACAAACAGAACGAGAAGGCTGCAGAGGGGGCCGGAGGGCCGGAAAGGAGCCTGCTGTCCAGCGATGGTATTTTACCGCTCCTTGCGCGTTAGCAGCCCCTTTCAGATGCTTAAGCCCAAATTCTCTCAGCCCTTAGCAGCTTCAGTACCCGCGGCACCTAGTTTTTCCACGCTCTCCACTCTTCCTCGCTCTTTCCCGTCTCGGGCGAAAAGCCTCCCAGACCCCGTCTGTACTTACGCGCTCCCTTAAAACAGGATCGCCGAAATCAACCGAACGGGCTGAGCTGCTCCTCTTCCGCTCGCCGGCCCTCGGAACGTCAGCCTGCAAACGAATCGGACCACCGAGGTCACCGGCAGAGTTTCCTTTCGGAGCTCGGCCCCCCCCCCCCAAGCTTTAACGACGGTTTCCCAAGCGGGGCAAACGCAGGGCCTCCCTTCGGCCCCGGAACGGTTTTTATCGCGGGCTCCCAAGTCGCCGTTACGACACTAAGCGGCAAAGCAAGGCAAAGACAGCTGGGGTCGCAGCTTACCCACCTAGGCACGAAAATTCTTCTTTGAGGCCTCCCTCGCTGCTTTTGCCAGGTAAACACACCAAAACAAAGCTCCCGACAGGCAGCTGAGGCTTCACATGGACCTCGGGGCCCCGCTAGCAACGGCGACGCCGGAGCCGCCGGGCTACCAGGCGCTATTCCCCCCCCCCTCCCCTCCCCTCCCCTCCCTTCCCGCGAACCGCGGCTTATTACTCACGAGTCCGGGAAGGACGCCGCCGACCTTGCCGCGGCCGAAGGCTCCTCGTCAGGAGCGGGCAGAGAACCTTTCCGCCGGCATTCGGAGTCTCCCGGCCGCTCTCGACACCCGATAACTTGCCGAGAAAGGGCGGAGGGCGGGAGCCTGCAGTTCTTCACGGCAGCACACAGTCGTTCCCCGATGTGCCGAACGCCTAGCATTAACACAAGGTAGAAATTCAAAACTACCACCGCTACAGGGCGCAAAGCCAAGCTGAAATTTCGGCAGCCAAAGCAAACCTCTGCGCGCCCGACAGAACGAGCCACGGGCATCGGCGCCTACAGCTCCTCAAGGCTTGCGAGGCCTCGTGGGCGACGTTCCTCCCCCCTGTGGCGCCTAAGAGTCAACGCTGGCACGTGACGTGACGTGACGTGACGTGACGTGACGTGACGTGACGTGAGAATTGATTCAAAGCTCAGCAGAAATTAACAATCCAAAGTTGTTTCTAAGCACAAAAGCGGATCTACTACACGAGAAGGAAGGAGTCCTAATTCCGCAAGGCTTTACCTTCTCTTCTAGCTGCCATCTTCCTGCTGCCCCAAAGACCATTGCCAGGCAATTAACCTGGGGTCGCGCTAAATGAGCCTTCCTGAAAGCCACCTCTTCGTTTTACAATTCGCACGCTTGCCTCTCCCTCTCTCTCTGGCCACCTGACCGCCGTTCCCCGAAGACGGGAATTGGCCGTCTTGGAGCTCTTAAAGCACGACGCTTCACAGATGCAGAGAGTCACGCACACGGAAACGGATGGACGCAGCGTCCTTTCCGTAACGCGTACGCACCTTCCGTTAGATGTCGGTCATCTGTTATTCCGATCGCTATTACCGGCGAACCTTCCTCGCCGGGAGGAACGGGCTTTCCCTTTCGGGGCGACGGAGACGGCTCTCGCTCGGTTCCCTTTAATTTTATTACTTCGGCTCGCTTACGTTTTTCTGTCTCTTCAGCTTCAGCCGTGGCAACGAATCTAAAAGTTAAATATCCTATCTTTCCTTTTCTACGTACGCGCGTACGATAACAAAACAAAATACAAACGACCGAAGCAAAACTAAGGCAGCTACGGTTAACAAGAGGCGCAGGGCGGCAACGGGTCGCTTAGTCCTCAGCGCTGCCACCGGGAGAGAGGCCGAAAGAACGAACGTTCCGCATCAAGAGTTACCTTGGTTACCCGGGCCAGAACGCCTCCTGCTGTCGCAGCTTCTGGGGAGATCGAGGGTCCGCTGCTGCATTTTTGCTTCCTCCTTTCAGCCCGCCCCTTCGGGAGTAAGCGCAAAAAACCGCTCGCTCGTCCGGCTTTACTCTTTGTCAGCATTTGCTATCGTCGGTTCCGCCTCTGTAACAAAGACAGAAAATTGCATTTCGCTTCCAACAAAACACTTCGATTTACACACGTTCTTTTTCCTCTTTCCTGTGTTTTTTTTTTTCTTTCCCCCCTTTCTTTCTTTTTCCTTCTTTCCCTCAAAGGAAAGGTCTTAATACACCGCTTTGCATCGTACGTTACAGGGTAAGCCGTTTGGAAACACTACAGGGCCGACGCCGCGCCGCAACCCTGCTCCGGGGCCCGCCTGCCCCCCCGCTCCGCTCCGCCGCGCCGCCTCCACAGGGGCGAGCGCGTGCCCCGGCCCGCGCTGCCAACGAACTGGCGCCCTAAACGCCGCGCACGCAAAACGCAAAGTCACACCCGCGCTCCCAGCGCGGTGCCGGGTCCCAGCCCGCCCCCCCCCCCCACTCGCCCCGCACCGCCGCCTCCACGCAGCGACGGCCGCAGCGGGCAGGATGCAGCCCGACGCCCCCCGAACCTATGCGTTCGCCTCACCCAGGGGCCCCACATCCTTCACTCCACGCCACCTCCGCACTCACCCGCCGCCGCCGCCGAGCGAAAACGCCCTCCCTGCTCGCCGCCATCTTGCTTCCCCGCCGCCGCGCACGCGCCGCTCGCCAACGGACTGCGGCAGCAGTGGCGCTTGAGCACCGCGCACGTGCCGGCTCGGACAGCGCGGGGGGGGGGGAGCGAGAGGAGCGGGAGGGGCGGGGGGGAGCACGAGGGGAGCGGGAGGGGCGGGGGGGAGCACGAGGGGAGCCCGAGGGGTGGGGGGGAGCGGGAGGGGAGCGGGAGGGGAGCAGAGGGAGCCCGAGGGGCGGGGGGGAGCGAGGGGAGCCCGAGGGGCGGGGGGGAGTGCGAGGGGAGCCCAAGAAGCGGGGCGGAGCGCGAGGGGAGCAGGGGGAGCCCGAGGGGGGCGGGGGGAGCGCGAGGGGAGCGGGAGGGGAGCAGAGGGAGCCCGAGGGGCGGGGGGGGAGCGAGGGGAGCCCGAGGAGCCCGAGGGGCGGGGCGGAGTGCGAGGGGAGCCCAAGAAGCGGGCGGGAGCGTGAGGGGAGCAGGGGGAGCCCGAGGAGTGGGGGGAGCGCGAGGGGAGCAGGGGGAGCGCAAGGGGGGCAGGGGGAGCGCGAGGGGCGGGGCGGAGCGCGAGGGGAGCCTGAGAAGCAGGGGGGAGCGCGAGGGGAGCAGGGGGAACGCGAGGGGCGGGGCGGAGCGCGAGGGGAGCCTGAGAAGCAGGGCGGAGCGCGAGGGGAGCCGGGGGAGCCCGAGGGGCGGGGCGGAGCGCGAGGGGAGCCCGAGAAGCGGGGGGGAGCGCGAGGGGCGGGTGGAGCGGGAAATCCCGAGGGGCAGGGGGGAGCCGGGGGAGCCCGAGGGGCGGGGGGGAGCACGAAGGGAGGCGAGACCCGCAATGGCGCACTCGCGTGCTCATGGCGCGGCGCTGCAGCCGGGCGGCTCACGCGTGCGAACCGCAGCTCGCCGCGGCAGCCCGGGGCTCCCAGCGAGCGCCCCGGGGCTGCCCGTGCCCGTGGCCGCTCCAAGAGCACCGGGAAGGGGCGACGAGCACGCTCCATTCGCTTACCCGTTACCGAAACGCCGGAGAGCAGCAGCAAACATGGCGACCGGCACTGAGCATGTGCGCGCCGGCTGTCTGCGCATGCGCGCCCCCCCCCCACGGGGTGCAGTACCGCTTTTTGGACACAGGGTGGCAGCAGTGAGCGCGGCGGAACCCAGTGCGCATGCGCGCCCCCCCCACAGGGTGCAGTACCGCTTTTTGGACACAGGGTGGCAGCAGTGAGCGCGGCGGAACCCAGTGCGCGTGCGCGCCCCCCCCACAGGGTGCAGTACCGCTTTTTGGACACAGGGTGGCAGCAGTGAGCGCGGCGGAACCCAGTGCGCGTGCGCGCCCCCCCTTTCCGTGCCGTACCGCTTTTTTGACGCCCCCAGCGCAGCAGGGCGCGCGGCTGGCCGCCGTGCGCGTCCGCGTCCCCCCTTTCCGTGCCATACCGCTTTTTTGACGCCCCGAGGGGAGCAGTGAGCGCAGCCGGCCGCCGTGCGCGTGCGCGCCCCCCTTTCCGTGCCATACCGCTTCTTTGACGCCCCGAAGGCAGCAGGGTGCGCGGCCAGCCGCCGTGCGCGTGCGCGCCCCCCTTTCCGTGCCATACCGCTTCTTTGACGCCCCGAAGGCAGCAGGGTGCGCGGCCGGCCGCCGTGCGCGTGCGCGTCCCCCCTTTCTGTGCCATACCGCTTTTTTGACGCCCCGAGGGGAGCAGTGAGCGCAGCCGGCCACCGTGCGCGTGCGCGCCCCCCTTTCCGTGCCATACCGCTTTTTTGACGCCCCCAGCGCAGCCGGGCGCGCGGCCGGCCGCCGTGCGCGTGCACGCCCCCCCTTTCCGTGCCGTACCGCTTTTTTGACGCCCCGAGGGGAGCAGTGAGCGCAGCCGGCCGCCGTGCGCCCGCGCGCCCCCCTTTATCGTGCCGTACCGCTTTTTTGACGCCCCGAGGGCAGCAGGGCGCGCGGCCGGCCGCCGTGCGCCCGCGCGCCCCCCTTTATCGTGCCGTACCGCTTTTTTGACGCCCCGAGGGCAGCAGGGCGCGCGGCCGGCCGCCGTGCGCCCGCGCGCCCCCCTTTCCGTGCCGTACCGCTTTTTTGACGCCCCGAGGGCAGCAGGGCGCGCGGCCGGCCGCCGTGCGCCCGCGCGCCCGCGCGCCCCCCTTTCCGTGCCGTACCGCTTTTTTGACGCCCCGAGGGCAGCAGGACGCGCGGCCGGCCGCCGTGCGCCCGCGCGCCCCCCTTTCCGTGCCGTACCGCTTTTTTGACGCCCCGAGGGCAGCAGGACGCGCGGCCGGCCGCCGTGCGCCCGCGCGCCCGCGCGCCCCCCTTTCCGTGCCGTACCGCTTTTTTGACGCCCCGAGGGCAGCAGGGCGCGCGGCCGGCCGCCGTGCGCCTGCGCGCCCCCCTTTCCGTGCCGTACCGCCTTTTTGACGCCCCGAGGGCAGCAGGGCACGCGGCCGCCCCCGGCACGCGCACACCGCTGCAGAGCCCTGCAGAGCCCCCCCGCCTGCCCTTTGCAGAGATTTCACCACCCTCGCCTCGGCTCATCTGCCCTTATTTACAGCGCCTGCTGCGAGGCGCAGCGTCGCCGCGTGTCCTGCTCGAGCCGCTGCTCCTAGAGGCTTCAGTAACAGCGCTTTCCTTTGAACATCGTTGCAAAATACTCCACAGACAAAAAAGAGTCAGAGGCTGCACTTAAAAAAACAAAACGAAAACAAAAAAACCACCCACCTACTTAACGGGAGAATTTGCAAGCGTTCCAAGAAGCAGCCGTTCTTCTTTAGAACTTTCGACCTCTCGCCTTTACTGATCGTTAAACAAAATAAACAGCCCAAAGCAAGCCGCGCTATTTGCTTGACAGACTGCTCGGTTTTTATTATTAAACAGTACGAGATGCTGGCACGCGGTATCTCTTCTTCGGATTCTTGGGCTGACGTTCCTTCGGCCGCACGCACGCGGTCAAAGGCGTCTTTTTCACGTCCCGCCGTCAGGGCCTCCCCAGCAATTCCCGCAGCGACTCCCCCCTCGGGACAAACAGCTCGAGGACACGCACGGTCTCGCTAAAAGAACGGGGGCGGGGGGGGGGGGGGGAACAAAGGCGTGCGCTGAGCGCGGCACTCGCAGACCCGATCTTCGGGTCCAAAAGAAAACTCTCTAAAGCGGACCAGGCGGGCCAAAGAGGTCCCTTCTTTGCGCCACGCTTCTTTCCTCGCACAGACGTCGGCCGCCTCTGCCCGCTCTCACGGTATCCCCTACCGGCAAGGACACGGCGAAACGTTTCGGAAACGACGGCGTTTCCCAGAAGCGTTTCCGCCGCCTTGGGAAAACGGCCGAAGGAGAGGCTCACGCGGGGCGCGTAGCTAGAAAGAACGCTCCGCACAAAGGCCTAAAATGACCAGCCCGGAGCAGGGATCCCGGGCTCTCCGGGAGCGCAGGAGTTCTCACGTCCTTACTGAGCAGAGACCGCTGCCCGTGAAACACGAGACGCCGCAGCGACGCCGATCGTTGGAGGGAAGCCTGCAATAAGAGCGAAAGAAAAGCAGACGTTGAGGACAAAGACCAAGTTACGAGCCCCTCGCGATTCAGACACGCTTCTAGATTTACCGCCTATTTCAAGGCGCGCCTTCGGCAATTCCGTCCGATTGATTTTCCCCGAAGCCCGAGACGCGGACGAAACGCCTCTCAAAGGAAGGTACGGCATAACCGCTCTGGCCTATAAACTACCGGTTTCGACGCAGGAAAAGCACAGGGAAAGCACTAGCGTTCCCCCCAAGAAACCACGTCCAAGCGGACCGATGAAGTAGGCCCCAAGTCTGAAAGCGGACCTAAAGGAGCCCGTTTGGCGGTCGCGAGCTGGAATACACCGTTCTCCTTCTCACTAACAACCTCCCGTAGAGACCGGCAGCTGTACAGCGCCTTCTACGCTACACGGAGGAGTCGGATAGCGGGCAGATGCCGCGTCCCGAATGCGCAACTAGAGATTTGAACGCACGGACGTAAACAAACGCCCGTGACGTAGCGGAGGTCTAGCGTATTCACGTTTACCGTGCGTCAGTTCTCCTCTGCGGACAGGCCGTTCCACCTTCTTTACTCGTTAGCTGACAGACGCCCTAGGAGAAAGCAAAGAACGGAAGAAATTCAAAAGGAAATGAAACAGATCGGAGGGAGCCTCAAAGGCTTCGATCCATCCCCCCAGGCAGCCGAACCACCTTCGCAAAGGCACACCTCAAAAGACACGGCCTTCCGGGATCGCTGCACAACCAGAAAAGAGGAACAGAAACAAACAGAACGAGAAGGCTGCAGAGGGGGCCGGAGGGCCGGAAAGGAGCCTGCTGTCCAGCGATGGTATTTTACCGCTCCTTGCGCGTTAGCAGCCCCTTTCAGATGCTTAAGCCCAAATTCTCTCAGCCCTTAGCAGCTTCAGTACCCGCGGCACCTAGTTTTTCCACGCTCTCCACTCTTCCTCGCTCTTTCCCGTCTCGGGCGAAAAGCCTCCCAGACCCCGTCTGTACTTACGCGCTCCCTTAAAACAGGATCGCCGAAATCAACCGAACGGGCTGAGCTGCTCCTCTTCCGCTCGCCGGCCCTCGGAACGTCAGCCTGCAAACGAATCGGACCACCGAGGTCACCGGCAGAGTTTCCTTTCGGAGCTCGGCCCCCCCCCCCCCAAGCTTTAACGACGGTTTCCCAAGCGGGGCAAACGCAGGGCCTCCCTTCGGCCCCGGAACGGTTTTTATCGCGGGCTCCCAAGTCGCCGTTACGACACTAAGCGGCAAAGCAAGGCAAAGACAGCTGGGGTCGCAGCTTACCCACCTAGGCACGAAAATTCTTCTTTGAGGCCTCCCTCGCTGCTTTTGCCAGGTAAACACACCAAAACAAAGCTCCCGACAGGCAGCTGAGGCTTCACATGGACCTCGGGGCCCCGCTAGCAACGGCGACGCCGGAGCCGCCGGGCTACCAGGCGCTATTCCCCCCCCCCTCCCCTCCCCTCCCCTCCCTTCCCGCGAACCGCGGCTTATTACTCACGAGTCCGGGAAGGACGCCGCCGACCTTGCCGCGGCCGAAGGCTCCTCGTCAGGAGCGGGCAGAGAACCTTTCCGCCGGCATTCGGAGTCTCCCGGCCGCTCTCGACACCCGATAACTTGCCGAGAAAGGGCGGAGGGCGGGAGCCTGCAGTTCTTCACGGCAGCACACAGTCGTTCCCCGATGTGCCGAACGCCTAGCATTAACACAAGGTAGAAATTCAAAACTACCACCGCTACAGGGCGCAAAGCCAAGCTGAAATTTCGGCAGCCAAAGCAAACCTCTGCGCGCCCGACAGAACGAGCCACGGGCATCGGCGCCTACAGCTCCTCAAGGCTTGCGAGGCCTCGTGGGCGACGTTCCTCCCCCCTGTGGCGCCTAAGAGTCAACGCTGGCATGTGACGTGACGTGACGTGACGTGACGTGACGTGACGTGACGTGAGAATTGATTCAAAGCTCAGCAGAAATTAACAATCCAAAGTTGTTTCTAAGCACAAAAGCGGATCTACTACACGAGAAGGAAGGAGTCCTAATTCCGCAAGGCTTTACCTTCTCTTCTAGCTGCCATCTTCCTGCTGCCCCAAAGACCATTGCCAGGCAATTAACCTGGGGTCGCGCTAAATGAGCCTTCCTGAAAGCCACCTCTTCGTTTTACAATTCGCACGCTTGCCTCTCCCTCTCTCTCTGGCCACCTGACCGCCGTTCCCCGAAGACGGGAATTGGCCGTCTTGGAGCTCTTAAAGCACGACGCTTCACAGATGCAGAGAGTCACGCACACGGAAACGGATGGACGCAGCGTCCTTTCCGTAACGCGTACGCACCTTCCGTTAGATGTCGGTCATCTGTTATTCCGATCGCTATTACCGGCGAACCTTCCTCGCCGGGAGGAACGGGCTTTCCCTTTCGGGGCGACGGAGACGGCTCTCGCTCGGTTCCCTTTAATTTTATTACTTCGGCTCGCTTACGTTTTTCTGTCTCTTCAGCTTCAGCCGTGGCAACGAATCTAAAAGTTAAATATCCTATCTTTCCTTTTCTACGTACGCGCGTACGATAACAAAACAAAATACAAACGACCGAAGCAAAACTAAGGCAGCTACGGTTAACAAGAGGCGCAGGGCGGCAACGGGTCGCTTAGTCCTCAGCGCTGCCACCGGGAGAGAGGCCGAAAGAACGAACGTTCCGCATCAAGAGTTACCTTGGTTACCCGGGCCAGAACGCCTCCTGCTGTCGCAGCTTCTGGGGAGATCGAGGGTCCGCTGCTGCATTTTTGCTTCCTCCTTTCAGCCCGCCCCTTCGGGAGTAAGCGCAAAAAACCGCTCGCTCGTCCGGCTTTACTCTTTGTCAGCATTTGCTATCGTCGGTTCCGCCTCTGTAACAAAGACAGAAAATTGCATTTCGCTTCCAACAAAACACTTCGATTTACACACGTTCTTTTTCCTCTTTCCTGTGTTTTTTTTTTTCTTTCCCCCCTTTCTTTCTTTTTCCTTCTTTCCCTCAAAGGAAAGGTCTTAATACACCGCTTTGCATCGTACGTTACAGGGTAAGCCGTTTGGAAACACTACAGGGCCGACGCCGCGCCGCAACCCTGCTCCGGGGCCCGCCTGCCCCCCCGCTCCGCTCCGCCGCGCCGCCTCCACAGGGGCGAGCGCGTGCCCCGGCCCGCGCTGCCAACGAACTGGCGCCCTAAACGCCGCGCACGCAAAACGCAAAGTCACACCCGCGCTCCCAGCGCGGTGCCGGGTCCCAGCCCGCCCCCCCCCCCCACTCGCCCCGCACCGCCGCCTCCACGCAGCGACGGCCGCAGCGGGCAGGATGCAGCCCGACGCCCCCCGAACCTATGCGTTCGCCTCACCCAGGGGCCCCACATCCTTCACTCCACGCCACCTCCGCACTCACCCGCCGCCGCCGCCGAGCGAAAACGCCCTCCCTGCTCGCCGCCATCTTGCTTCCCCGCCGCCGCGCACGCGCCGCTCGCCAACGGACTGCGGCAGCAGTGGCGCTTGAGCACCGCGCACGTGCCGGCTCGGACAGCGCGGGGGGGGGGGAGCGAGAGGAGCGGGAGGGGCGGGGGGGAGCACGAGGGGAGCGGGAGGGGCGGGGGGGAGCACGAGGGGAGCCCGAGGGGTGGGGGGGAGCGGGAGGGGAGCGGGAGGGGAGCAGAGGGAGCCCGAGGGGCGGGGGGGAGCGAGGGGAGCCCGAGGGGCGGGGGGGAGTGCGAGGGGAGCCCAAGAAGCGGGGCGGAGCGCGAGGGGAGCAGGGGGAGCCCGAGGGGGGCGGGGGGAGCGCGAGGGGAGCGGGAGGGGAGCAGAGGGAGCCCGAGGGGCGGGGGGGGAGCGAGGGGAGCCCGAGGAGCCCGAGGGGCGGGGCGGAGTGCGAGGGGAGCCCAAGAAGCGGGCGGGAGCGTGAGGGGAGCAGGGGGAGCCCGAGGAGTGGGGGGAGCGCGAGGGGAGCAGGGGGAGCGCAAGGGGGGCAGGGGGAGCGCGAGGGGCGGGGCGGAGCGCGAGGGGAGCCTGAGAAGCAGGGGGGAGCGCGAGGGGAGCAGGGGGAACGCGAGGGGCGGGGCGGAGCGCGAGGGGAGCCTGAGAAGCAGGGCGGAGCGCGAGGGGAGCCGGGGGAGCCCGAGGGGCGGGGCGGAGCGCGAGGGGAGCCCGAGAAGCGGGGGGGAGCGCGAGGGGCGGGTGGAGCGGGAAATCCCGAGGGGCAGGGGGGAGCCGGGGGAGCCCGAGGGGCGGGGGGGAGCACGAAGGGAGGCGAGACCCGCAATGGCGCACTCGCGTGCTCATGGCGCGGCGCTGCAGCCGGGCGGCTCACGCGTGCGAACCGCAGCTCGCCGCGGCAGCCCGGGGCTCCCAGCGAGCGCCCCGGGGCTGCCCGTGCCCGTGGCCGCTCCAAGAGCACCGGGAAGGGGCGACGAGCACGCTCCATTCGCTTACCCGTTACCGAAACGCCGGAGAGCAGCAGCAAACATGGCGACCGGCACTGAGCATGTGCGCGCCGGCTGTCTGCGCATGCGCGCCCCCCCCCCACGGGGTGCAGTACCGCTTTTTGGACACAGGGTGGCAGCAGTGAGCGCGGCGGAACCCAGTGCGCATGCGCGCCCCCCCCACAGGGTGCAGTACCGCTTTTTGGACACAGGGTGGCAGCAGTGAGCGCGGCGGAACCCAGTGCGCGTGCGCGCCCCCCCCACAGGGTGCAGTACCGCTTTTTGGACACAGGGTGGCAGCAGTGAGCGCGGCGGAACCCAGTGCGCGTGCGCGCCCCCCCTTTCCGTGCCGTACCGCTTTTTTGACGCCCCCAGCGCAGCAGGGCGCGCGGCTGGCCGCCGTGCGCGTCCGCGTCCCCCCTTTCCGTGCCATACCGCTTTTTTGACGCCCCGAGGGGAGCAGTGAGCGCAGCCGGCCGCCGTGCGCGTGCGCGCCCCCCTTTCCGTGCCATACCGCTTCTTTGACGCCCCGAAGGCAGCAGGGTGCGCGGCCAGCCGCCGTGCGCGTGCGCGCCCCCCTTTCCGTGCCATACCGCTTCTTTGACGCCCCGAAGGCAGCAGGGTGCGCGGCCGGCCGCCGTGCGCGTGCGCGTCCCCCCTTTCTGTGCCATACCGCTTTTTTGACGCCCCGAGGGGAGCAGTGAGCGCAGCCGGCCACCGTGCGCGTGCGCGCCCCCCTTTCCGTGCCATACCGCTTTTTTGACGCCCCCAGCGCAGCCGGGCGCGCGGCCGGCCGCCGTGCGCGTGCACGCCCCCCCTTTCCGTGCCATACCGCTTTTTTGACGCCCCGAGGGGAGCAGTGAGCGCAGCCGGCCGCCGTGCGCCCGCGCGCCCCCCTTTATCGTGCCGTACCGCTTTTTTGACGCCCCGAGGGCAGCAGGGCGCGCGGCCGGCCGCCGTGCGCCCGCGCGCCCCCCTTTATCGTGCCGTACCGCTTTTTTGACGCCCCGAGGGCAGCAGGGCGCGCGGCCGGCCGCCGTGCGCCCGCGCGCCCCCCTTTCCGTGCCGTACCGCTTTTTTGACGCCCCGAGGGCAGCAGGGCGCGCGGCCGGCCGCCGTGCGCCCGCGCGCCCGCGCGCCCCCCTTTCCGTGCCGTACCGCTTTTTTGACGCCCCGAGGGCAGCAGGACGCGCGGCCGGCCGCCGTGCGCCCGCGCGCCCGCGCGCCCCCCTTTCCGTGCCGTACCGCTTTTTTGACGCCCCGAGGGGAGCAGGGCGCGCGGCCGGCCGCCGTGCGCCTGCGCGCCCCCCTTTCCGTGCCGTACCGCCTTTTTGACGCCCCGAGGGCAGCAGGGCACGCGGCCGCCCCCGGCACGCGCACACCGCTGCAGAGCCCTGCAGAGCCCCCCCGCCTGCCCTTTGCAGAGATTTCACCACCCTCGCCTCGGCTCATCTGCCCTTATTTACAGCGCCTGCTGCGAGGCGCAGCGTCGCCGCGTGTCCTGCTCGAGCCGCTGCTCCTAGAGGCTTCAGTAACAGCGCTTTCCTTTGAACATCGTTGCAAAATACTCCACAGACAAAAAAGAGTCAGAGGCTGCACTTAAAAAAACAAAACGAAAACAAAAAAACCACCCACCTACTTAACGGGAGAATTTGCAAGCGTTCCAAGAAGCAGCCGTTCTTCTTTAGAACTTTCGACCTCTCGCCTTTACTGATCGTTAAACAAAATAAACAGCCCAAAGCAAGCCGCGCTATTTGCTTGACAGACTGCTCGGTTTTTATTATTAAACAGTACGAGATGCTGGCACGCGGTATCTCTTCTTCGGATTCTTGGGCTGACGTTCCTTCGGCCGCACGCACGCGGTCAAAGGCGTCTTTTTCACGTCCCGCCGTCAGGGCCTCCCCAGCAATTCCCGCAGCGACTCCCCCCTCGGGACAAACAGCTCGAGGACACGCACGGTCTCGCTAAAAGAACGGGGGCGGGGGGGGGGGGGGAACAAAGGCGTGCGCTGAGCGCGGCACTCGCAGACCCGATCTTCGGGTCCAAAAGAAAACTCTCTAAAGCGGACCAGGCGGGCCAAAGAGGTCCCTTCTTTGCGCCACGCTTCTTTCCTCGCACAGACGTCGGCCGCCTCTGCCCGCTCTCACGGTATCCCCTACCGGCAAGGACACGGCGAAACGTTTCGGAAACGACGGCGTTTCCCAGAAGCGTTTCCGCCGCCTTGGGAAAACGGCCGAAGGAGAGGCTCACGCGGGGCGCGTAGCTAGAAAGAACGCTCCGCACAAAGGCCTAAAATGACCAGCCCGGAGCAGGGATCCCGGGCTCTCCGGGAGCGCAGGAGTTCTCACGTCCTTACTGAGCAGAGACCGCTGCCCGTGAAACACGAGACGCCGCAGCGACGCCGATCGTTGGAGGGAAGCCTGCAATAAGAGCGAAAGAAAAGCAGACGTTGAGGACAAAGACCAAGTTACGAGCCCCTCGCGATTCAGACACGCTTCTAGATTTACCGCCTATTTCAAGGCGCGCCTTCGGCAATTCCGTCCGATTGATTTTCCCCGAAGCCCGAGACGCGGACGAAACGCCTCTCAAAGGAAGGTACGGCATAACCGCTCTGGCCTATAAACTACCGGTTTCGACGCAGGAAAAGCACAGGGAAAGCACTAGCGTTCCCCCCAAGAAACCACGTCCAAGCGGACCGATGAAGTAGGCCCCAAGTCTGAAAGCGGACCTAAAGGAGCCCGTTTGGCGGTCGCGAGCTGGAATACACCGTTCTCCTTCTCACTAACAACCTCCCGTAGAGACCGGCAGCTGTACAGCGCCTTCTACGCTACACGGAGGAGTCGGATAGCGGGCAGATGCCGCGTCCCGAATGCGCAACTAGAGATTTGAACGCACGGACGTAAACAAACGCCCGTGACGTAGCGGAGGTCTAGCGTATTCACGTTTACCGTGCGTCAGTTCTCCTCTGCGGACAGGCCGTTCCACCTTCTTTACTCGTTAGCTGACAGACGCCCTAGGAGAAAGCAAAGAACGGAAGAAATTCAAAAGGAAATGAAACAGATCGGAGGGAGCCTCAAAGGCTTCGATCCATCCCCCCAGGCAGCCGAACCACCTTCGCAAAGGCACACCTCAAAAGACACGGCCTTCCGGGATCGCTGCACAACCAGAAAAGAGGAACAGAAACAAACAGAACGAGAAGGCTGCAGAGGGGGCCGGAGGGCCGGAAAGGAGCCTGCTGTCCAGCGATGGTATTTTACCGCTCCTTGCGCGTTAGCAGCCCCTTTCAGATGCTTAAGCCCAAATTCTCTCAGCCCTTAGCAGCTTCAGTACCCGCGGCACCTAGTTTTTCCACGCTCTCCACTCTTCCTCGCTCTTTCCCGTCTCGGGCGAAAAGCCTCCCAGACCCCGTCTGTACTTACGCGCTCCCTTAAAACAGGATCGCCGAAATCAACCGAACGGGCTGAGCTGCTCCTCTTCCGCTCGCCGGCCCTCGGAACGTCAGCCTGCAAACGAATCGGACCACCGAGGTCACCGGCAGAGTTTCCTTTCGGAGCTCGGCCCCCCCCCCCCCAAGCTTTAACGACGGTTTCCCAAGCGGGGCAAACGCAGGGCCTCCCTTCGGCCCCGGAACGGTTTTTATCGCGGGCTCCCAAGTCGCCGTTACGACACTAAGCGGCAAAGCAAGGCAAAGACAGCTGGGGTCGCAGCTTACCCACCTAGGCACGAAAATTCTTCTTTGAGGCCTCCCTCGCTGCTTTTGCCAGGTAAACACACCAAAACAAAGCTCCCGACAGGCAGCTGAGGCTTCACATGGACCTCGGGGCCCCGCTAGCAACGGCGACGCCGGAGCCGCCGGGCTACCAGGCGCTATTCCCCCCCCCCTCCCCTCCCCTCCCCTCCCTTCCCGCGAACCGCGGCTTATTACTCACGAGTCCGGGAAGGACGCCGCCGACCTTGCCGCGGCCGAAGGCTCCTCGTCAGGAGCGGGCAGAGAACCTTTCCGCCGGCATTCGGAGTCTCCCGGCCGCTCTCGACACCCGATAACTTGCCGAGAAAGGGCGGAGGGCGGGAGCCTGCAGTTCTTCACGGCAGCACACAGTCGTTCCCCGATGTGCCGAACGCCTAGCATTAACACAAGGTAGAAATTCAAAACTACCACCGCTACAGGGCGCAAAGCCAAGCTGAAATTTCGGCAGCCAAAGCAAACCTCTGCGCGCCCGACAGAACGAGCCACGGGCATCGGCGCCTACAGCTCCTCAAGGCTTGCGAGGCCTCGTGGGCGACGTTCCTCCCCCCTGTGGCGCCTAAGAGTCAACGCTGGCATGTGACGTGACGTGACGTGACGTGACGTGACGTGACGTGACGTGAGAATTGATTCAAAGCTCAGCAGAAATTAACAATCCAAAGTTGTTTCTAAGCACAAAAGCGGATCTACTACACGAGAAGGAAGGAGTCCTAATTCCGCAAGGCTTTACCTTCTCTTCTAGCTGCCATCTTCCTGCTGCCCCAAAGACCATTGCCAGGCAATTAACCTGGGGTCGCGCTAAATGAGCCTTCCTGAAAGCCACCTCTTCGTTTTACAATTCGCACGCTTGCCTCTCCCTCTCTCTCTGGCCACCTGACCGCCGTTCCCCGAAGACGGGAATTGGCCGTCTTGGAGCTCTTAAAGCACGACGCTTCACAGATGCAGAGAGTCACGCACACGGAAACGGATGGACGCAGCGTCCTTTCCGTAACGCGTACGCACCTTCCGTTAGATGTCGGTCATCTGTTATTCCGATCGCTATTACCGGCGAACCTTCCTCGCCGGGAGGAACGGGCTTTCCCTTTCGGGGCGACGGAGACGGCTCTCGCTCGGTTCCCTTTAATTTTATTACTTCGGCTCGCTTACGTTTTTCTGTCTCTTCAGCTTCAGCCGTGGCAACGAATCTAAAAGTTAAATATCCTATCTTTCCTTTTCTACGTACGCGCGTACGATAACAAAACAAAATACAAACGACCGAAGCAAAACTAAGGCAGCTACGGTTAACAAGAGGCGCAGGGCGGCAACGGGTCGCTTAGTCCTCAGCGCTGCCACCGGGAGAGAGGCCGAAAGAACGAACGTTCCGCATCAAGAGTTACCTTGGTTACCCGGGCCAGAACGCCTCCTGCTGTCGCAGCTTCTGGGGAGATCGAGGGTCCGCTGCTGCATTTTTGCTTCCTCCTTTCAGCCCGCCCCTTCGGGAGTAAGCGCAAAAAACCGCTCGCTCGTCCGGCTTTACTCTTTGTCAGCATTTGCTATCGTCGGTTCCGCCTCTGTAACAAAGACAGAAAATTGCATTTCGCTTCCAACAAAACACTTCGATTTACACACGTTCTTTTTCCTCTTTCCTGTGTTTTTTTTTTTCTTTCCCCCCTTTCTTTCTTTTTCCTTCTTTCCCTCAAAGGAAAGGTCTTAATACACCGCTTTGCATCGTACGTTACAGGGTAAGCCGTTTGGAAACACTACAGGGCCGACGCCGCGCCGCAACCCTGCTCCGGGGCCCGCCTGCCCCCCCGCTCCGCTCCGCCGCGCCGCCTCCACAGGGGCGAGCGCGTGCCCCGGCCCGCGCTGCCAACGAACTGGCGCCCTAAACGCCGCGCACGCAAAACGCAAAGTCACACCCGCGCTCCCAGCGCGGTGCCGGGTCCCAGCCCGCCCCCCCCCCCCACTCGCCCCGCACCGCCGCCTCCACGCAGCGACGGCCGCAGCGGGCAGGATGCAGCCCGACGCCCCCCGAACCTATGCGTTCGCCTCACCCAGGGGCCCCACATCCTTCACTCCACGCCACCTCCGCACTCACCCGCCGCCGCCGCCGAGCGAAAACGCCCTCCCTGCTCGCCGCCATCTTGCTTCCCCGCCGCCGCGCACGCGCCGCTCGCCAACGGACTGCGGCAGCAGTGGCGCTTGAGCACCGCGCACGTGCCGGCTCGGACAGCGCGGGGGGGGGGGAGCGAGAGGAGCGGGAGGGGCGGGGGGGAGCACGAGGGGAGCGGGAGGGGCGGGGGGGAGCACGAGGGGAGCCCGAGGGGTGGGGGGGAGCGGGAGGGGAGCGGGAGGGGAGCAGAGGGAGCCCGAGGGGCGGGGGGGAGCGAGGGGAGCCCGAGGGGCGGGGGGGAGTGCGAGGGGAGCCCAAGAAGCGGGGCGGAGCGCGAGGGGAGCAGGGGGAGCCCGAGGGGGGCGGGGGGAGCGCGAGGGGAGCGGGAGGGGAGCAGAGGGAGCCCGAGGGGCGGGGGGGGAGCGAGGGGAGCCCGAGGAGCCCGAGGGGCGGGGCGGAGTGCGAGGGGAGCCCAAGAAGCGGGCGGGAGCGTGAGGGGAGCAGGGGGAGCCCGAGGAGTGGGGGGAGCGCGAGGGGAGCAGGGGGAGCGCAAGGGGGGCAGGGGGAGCGCGAGGGGCGGGGCGGAGCGCGAGGGGAGCCTGAGAAGCAGGGCGGAGCGCGAGGGGAGCCGGGGGAGCCCGAGGGGCGGGGCGGAGCGCGAGGGGAGCCCGAGAAGCGGGGGGGAGCGCGAGGGGCGGGTGGAGCGGGAAATCCCGAGGGGCAGGGGGGAGCCGGGGGAGCCCGAGGGGCGGGGGGGAGCACGAAGGGAGGCGAGACCCGCAATGGCGCACTCGCGTGCTCATGGCGCGGCGCTGCAGCCGGGCGGCTCACGCGTGCGAACCGCAGCTCGCCGCGGCAGCCCGGGGCTCCCAGCGAGCGCCCCGGGGCTGCCCGTGCCCGTGGCCGCTCCAAGAGCACCGGGAAGGGGCGACGAGCACGCTCCATTCGCTTACCCGTTACCGAAACGCCGGAGAGCAGCAGCAAACATGGCGACCGGCACTGAGCATGTGCGCGCCGGCTGTCTGCGCATGCGCGCCCCCCCCCCACGGGGTGCAGTACCGCTTTTTGGACACAGGGTGGCAGCAGTGAGCGCGGCGGAACCCAGTGCGCATGCGCGCCCCCCCCACAGGGTGCAGTACCGCTTTTTGGACACAGGGTGGCAGCAGTGAGCGCGGCGGAACCCAGTGCGCGTGCGCGCCCCCCCCACAGGGTGCAGTACCGCTTTTTGGACACAGGGTGGCAGCAGTGAGCGCGGCGGAACCCAGTGCGCGTGCGCGCCCCCCCTTTCCGTGCCGTACCGCTTTTTTGACGCCCCCAGCGCAGCAGGGCGCGCGGCTGGCCGCCGTGCGCGTCCGCGTCCCCCCTTTCCGTGCCATACCGCTTTTTTGACGCCCCGAGGGGAGCAGTGAGCGCAGCCGGCCGCCGTGCGCCCGCGCGCCCCCCTTTATCGTGCCGTACCGCTTTTTTGACGCCCCGAGGGCAGCAGGGCGCGCGGCCGGCCGCCGTGCGCCCGCGCGCCCCCCTTTATCGTGCCGTACCGCTTTTTTGACGCCCCGAGGGCAGCAGGGCGCGCGGCCGGCCGCCGTGCGCCCGCGCGCCCCCCTTTCCGTGCCGTACCGCTTTTTTGACGCCCCGAGGGCAGCAGGGCGCGCGGCCGGCCGCCGTGCGCCCGCGCGCCCGCGCGCCCCCCTTTCCGTGCCGTACCGCTTTTTTGACGCCCCGAGGGCAGCAGGACACGCGGCCGGCCGCCGTGCGCCCGCGCGCCCCCCTTTCCGTGCCGTACCGCTTTTTTGACGCCCCGAGGGCAGCAGGACGCGCGGCCGGCCGCCGTGCGCCCGCGCGCCCGCGCGCCCCCCTTTCCGTGCCGTACCGCTTTTTTGACGCCCCGAGGGCAGCAGGGCGCGCGGCCGGCCGCCGTGCGCCTGCGCGCCCCCCTTTCCGTGCCGTACCGCCTTTTTGACGCCCCGAGGGCAGCAGGGCACGCGGCCGCCCCCGGCACGCGCACACCGCTGCAGAGCCCTGCAGAGCCCCCCCGCCTGCCCTTTGCAGAGATTTCACCACCCTCGCCTCGGCTCATCTGCCCTTATTTACAGCGCCTGCTGCGAGGCGCAGCGTCGCCGCGTGTCCTGCTCGAGCCGCTGCTCCTAGAGGCTTCAGTAACAGCGCTTTCCTTTGAACATCGTTGCAAAATACTCCACAGACAAAAAAGAGTCAGAGGCTGCACTTAAAAAAACAAAACGAAAACAAAAAAACCACCCACCTACTTAACGGGAGAATTTGCAAGCGTTCCAAGAAGCAGCCGTTCTTCTTTAGAACTTTCGACCTCTCGCCTTTACTGATCGTTAAACAAAATAAACAGCCCAAAGCAAGCCGCGCTATTTGCTTGACAGACTGCTCGGTTTTTATTATTAAACAGTACGAGATGCTGGCACGCGGTATCTCTTCTTCGGATTCTTGGGCTGACGTTCCTTCGGCCGCACGCACGCGGTCAAAGGCGTCTTTTTCACGTCCCGCCGTCAGGGCCTCCCCAGCAATTCCCGCAGCGACTCCCCCCTCGGGACAAACAGCTCGAGGACACGCACGGTCTCGCTAAAAGAACGGGGGCGGGGGGGGGGAAACAAACGCGTGCGCTGAGCGCGGCACTCGCAGACCCGATCTTCGGGTCCAAAAGAAAACTCTCTAAAGCGGACCAGGCGGGCCAAAGAGGTCCCTTCTTTGCGCCACGCTTCTTTCCTCGCACAGACGTCGGCCGCCTCTGCCCGCTCTCACGGTATCCCCTACCGGCAAGGACACGGCGAAACGTTTCGGAAACGACGGCGTTTCCCAGAAGCGTTTCCGCCGCCTTGGGAAAACGGCCGAAGGAGAGGCTCACGCGGGGCGCGTAGCTAGAAAGAACGCTCCGCACAAAGGCCTAAAATGACCAGCCCGGAGCAGGGATCCCGGGCTCTCCGGGAGCGCAGGAGTTCTCACGTCCTTACTGAGCAGAGACCGCTGCCCGTGAAACACGAGACGCCGCAGCGACGCCGATCGTTGGAGGGAAGCCTGCAATAAGAGCGAAAGAAAAGCAGACGTTGAGGACAAAGACCAAGTTACGAGCCCCTCGCGATTCAGACACGCTTCTAGATTTACCGCCTATTTCAAGGCGCGCCTTCGGCAATTCCGTCCGATTGATTTTCCCCGAAGCCCGAGACGCGGACGAAACGCCTCTCAAAGGAAGGTACGGCATAACCGCTCTGGCCTATAAACTACCGGTTTCGACGCAGGAAAAGCACAGGGAAAGCACTAGCGTTCCCCCCAAGAAACCACGTCCAAGCGGACCGATGAAGTAGGCCCCAAGTCTGAAAGCGGACCTAAAGGAGCCCGTTTGGCGGTCGCGAGCTGGAATACACCGTTCTCCTTCTCACTAACAACCTCCCGTAGAGACCGGCAGCTGTACAGCGCCTTCTACGCTACACGGAGGAGTCGGATAGCGGGCAGATGCCGCGTCCCGAATGCGCAACTAGAGATTGGAACGCACGGACGTAAACAAACGCCCGTGACGTAGCGGAGGTCTAGCGTATTCACGTTTACCGTGCGTCAGTTCTCCTCTGCGGACAGGCCGTTCCACCTTCTTTACTCGTTAGCTGACAGACGCCCTAGGAGAAAGCAAAGAACGGAAGAAATTCAAAAGGAAATGAAACAGATCGGAGGGAGCCTCAAAGGCTTCGATCCATCCCCCCAGGCAGCCGAACCACCTTCGCAAAGGCACACCTCAAAAGACACGGCCTTCCGGGATCGCTGCACAACCAGAAAAGAGGAACAGAAACAAACAGAACGAGAAGGCTGCAGAGGGGGCCGGAGGGCCGGAAAGGAGCCTGCTGTCCAGCGATGGTATTTTACCGCTCCTTGCGCGTTAGCAGCCCCTTTCAGATGCTTAAGCCCAAATTCTCTCAGCCCTTAGCAGCTTCAGTACCCGCGGCACCTAGTTTTTCCACGCTCTCCACTCTTCCTCGCTCTTTCCCGTCTCGGGCGAAAAGCCTCCCAGACCCCGTCTGTACTTACGCGCTCCCTTAAAACAGGATCGCCGAAATCAACCGAACGGGCTGAGCTGCTCCTCTTCCGCTCGCCGGCCCTCGGAACGTCAGCCTGCAAACGAATCGGACCACCGAGGTCACCGGCAGAGTTTCCTTTCGGAGCTCGGCCCCCCCCCCCCAAGCTTTAACGACGGTTTCCCAAGCGGGGCAAACGCAGGGCCTCCCTTCGGCCCCGGAACGGTTTTTATCGCGGGCTCCCAAGTCGCCGTTACGACACTAAGCGGCAAAGCAAGGCAAAGACAGCTGGGGTCGCAGCTTACCCACCTAGGCACGAAAATTCTTCTTTGAGGCCTCCCTCGCTGCTTTTGCCAGGTAAACACACCAAAACAAAGCTCCCGACAGGCAGCTGAGGCTTCACATGGACCTCGGGGCCCCGCTAGCAACGGCGACGCCGGAGCCGCCGGGCTACCAGGCGCTATTCCCCCCCCCCTCCCCTCCCCTCCCCTCCCTTCCCGCGAACCGCGGCTTATTACTCACGAGTCCGGGAAGGACGCCGCCGACCTTGCCGCGGCCGAAGGCTCCTCGTCAGGAGCGGGCAGAGAACCTTTCCGCCGGCATTCGGAGTCTCCCGGCCGCTCTCGACACCCGATAACTTGCCGAGAAAGGGCGGAGGGCGGGAGCCTGCAGTTCTTCACGGCAGCACACAGTCGTTCCCCGATGTGCCGAACGCCTAGCATTAACACAAGGTAGAAATTCAAAACTACCACCGCTACAGGGCGCAAAGCCAAGCTGAAATTTCGGCAGCCAAAGCAAACCTCTGCGCGCCCGACAGAACGAGCCACGGGCATCGGCGCCTACAGCTCCTCAAGGCTTGCGAGGCCTCGTGGGCGACGTTCCTCCCCCCTGTGGCGCCTAAGAGTCAACGCTGGCATGTGACGTGACGTGACGTGACGTGACGTGACGTGACGTGACGTGAGAATTGATTCAAAGCTCAGCAGAAATTAACAATCCAAAGTTGTTTCTAAGCACAAAAGCGGATCTACTACACGAGAAGGAAGGAGTCCTAATTCCGCAAGGCTTTACCTTCTCTTCTAGCTGCCATCTTCCTGCTGCCCCAAAGACCATTGCCAGGCAATTAACCTGGGGTCGCGCTAAATGAGCCTTCCTGAAAGCCACCTCTTCGTTTTACAATTCGCACGCTTGCCTCTCCCTCTCTCTCTGGCCACCTGACCGCCGTTCCCCGAAGACGGGAATTGGCCGTCTTGGAGCTCTTAAAGCACGACGCTTCACAGATGCAGAGAGTCACGCGCACGGAAACGGATGGACGCAGCGTCCTTTCCGTAACGCGTACGCACCTTCCGTTAGATGTCGGTCATCTGTTATTCCGATCGCTATTACCGGCGAACCTTCCTCGCCGGGAGGAACGGGCTTTCCCTTTCGGGGCGACGGAGACGGCTCTCGCTCGGTTCCCTTTAATTTTATTACTTCGGCTCGCTTACGTTTTTCTGTCTCTTCAGCTTCAGCCGTGGCAACGAATCTAAAAGTTAAATATCCTATCTTTCCTTTTCTACGTACGCGCGTACGATAACAAAACAAAATACAAACGACCGAAGCAAAACTAAGGCAGCTACGGTTAACAAGAGGCGCAGGGCGGCAACGGGTCGCTTAGTCCTCAGCGCTGCCACCGGGAGAGAGGCCGAAAGAACGAACGTTCCGCATCAAGAGTTACCTTGGTTACCCGGGCCAGAACGCCTCCTGCTGTCGCAGCTTCTGGGGAGATCGAGGGTCCGCTGCTGCATTTTTGCTTCCTCCTTTCAGCCCGCCCCTTCGGGAGTAAGCGCAAAAAACCGCTCGCTCGTCCGGCTTTGCTCTTTGTCAGCATTTGCTATCGTCGGTTCCGCCTCTGTAACAAAGACAGAAAATTGCATTTCGCTTCCAACAAAACACTTCGATTTACACACGTTCTTTTTCCTCTTTCCTGTGTTTTTTTTTTTCTTTCCCCCCTTTCTTTCTTTTTCCTTCTTTCCCTCAAAGGAAAGGTCTTAATACACCGCTTTGCATCGTACGTTACAGGGTAAGCCGTTTGGAAACACTACAGGGCCGACGCCGCGCCGCAACCCTGCTCCGGGGCCCGCCTGCCCCCCCGCTCCGCTCCGCCGCGCCGCCTCCACAGGGGCGAGCGCGTGCCCCGGCCCGCGCTGCCAACGAACTGGCGCCCTAAACGCCGCGCACGCAAAACGCAAAGTCACACCCGCGCTCCCAGCGCGGCGCCGGGTCCCAGCCCGCCCCCCCCCCCCACTCGCCCCGCACCGCCGCCTCCACGCAGCGACGGCCGCAGCGGGCAGGATGCAGCCCGACGCCCCCCGAACCTATGCGTTCGCCTCACCCGGGGGCCCCACATCCTTCACTCCACGCCACCTCCGCACTCACCCGCCGCCGCCGCCGAGCGAAAACGCCCTCCCTGCTCGCCGCCATCTTGCTTCCCCGCCGCCGCGCACGCGCCGCTCGCCAACGGACTGCGGCAGCAGTGGCGCTTGAGCACCGCGCACGTGCCGGCTCGGACAGCGCGGGGGGGGGGGAGCGAGAGGAGCGGGAGGGGCGGGGGGGAGCACGAGGGGAGCGGGAGGGGCGGGGGGGAGCACGAGGGGAGCCCGAGGGGTGGGGGGGAGCGGGAGGGGAGCGGGAGGGGAGCAGAGGGAGCCCGAGGGGCGGGGGGGAGCGAGGGGAGCCCGAGGGGCGGGGGGGAGTGCGAGGGGAGCCCAAGAAGCGGGGCGGAGCGCGAGGGGAGCAGGGGGAGCCCGAGGGGGGCGGGGGGAGCGCGAGGGGAGCGGGAGGGGAGCAGAGGGAGCCCGAGGGGCGGGGGGGGAGCGAGGGGAGCCCGAGGAGCCCGAGGGGCGGGGCGGAGTGCGAGGGGAGCCCAAGAAGCGGGCGGGAGCGTGAGGGGAGCAGGGGGAGCCCGAGGAGTGGGGGGAGCGCGAGGGGAGCAGGGGGAGCGCAAGGGGGGCAGGGGGAGCGCGAGGGGCGGGGCGGAGCGCGAGGGGAGCCTGAGAAGCAGGGGGGAGCGCGAGGGGAGCAGGGGGAACGCGAGGGGCGGGGCGGAGCGCGAGGGGAGCCTGAGAAGCAGGGCGGAGCGCGAGGGGAGCCGGGGGAGCCCGAGGGGCGGGGCGGAGCGCGAGGGGAGCCCGAGAAGCGGGGGGGAGCGCGAGGGGAGCCCGAGAAGCGGGGGGGAGCGCGAGGGGAGCCCGAGAAGCGGGGGGGAGCGCGAGGGGCGGGTGGAGCGGGAAATCCCGAGGGGCAGGGGGGAGCCGGGGGAGCCCGAGGGGCGGGGGGGAGCACGAAGGGAGGCGAGACCCGCAATGGCGCACTCGCGTGCTCATGGCGCGGCGCTGCAGCCGGGCGGCTCACGCGTGCGAACCGCAGCTCGCCGCGGCAGCCCGGGGCTCCCAGCGAGCGCCCCGGGGCTGCCCGTGCCCGTGGCCGCTCCAAGAGCACCGGGAAGGGGCGACGAGCACGCTCCATTCGCTTACCCGTTACCGAAACGCCGGAGAGCAGCAGCAAACATGGCGACCGGCACTGAGCATGTGCGCGCCGGCTGTCTGCGCATGCGCGCCCCCCCCCACGGGGTGCAGTACCGCTTTTTGGACACAGGGTGGCAGCAGTGAGCGCGGCGGAACCCAGTGCGCGTGCGCGCCCCCCCCACAGGGTGCAGTACCGCTTTTTGGACACAGGGTGGCAGCAGTGAGCGCGGCGGAACCCAGTGCGCGTGCGCGCCCCCCCTTTCCGTGCCGTACCGCTTTTTTGACGCCCCCAGCGCAGCAGGGCGCGCGGCTGGCCGCCGTGCGCGTCCGCGTCCCCCCTTTCCGTGCCATACCGCTTTTTTGACGCCCCGAGGGGAGCAGTGAGCGCAGCCGGCCGCCGTGCGCGTGCGCGCCCCCCTTTCCGTGCCATACCGCTTCTTTGACGCCCCGAAGGCAGCAGGGTGCGCGGCCAGCCGCCGTGCGCGTGCGCGCCCCCCTTTCCGTGCCATACCGCTTCTTTGACGCCCCGAAGGCAGCAGGGTGCGCGGCCGGCCGCCGTGCGCGTGCGCGTCCCCCCTTTCTGTGCCATACCGCTTTTTTGACGCCCCGAGGGGAGCAGTGAGCGCAGCCGGCCACCGTGCGCATGCGCGCCCCCCTTTCCGTGCCATACCGCTTTTTTGACGCCCCCAGCGCAGCCGGGCGCGCGGCCGGCCGCCGGGCGCGTGCGCGCCCCCCCTTTCCGTGCCATACCGCTTTTTTGACGCCCCGAGGGGAGCAGTGAGCGCAGCCGGCCGCCGTGCGCCCGCGCGCCCCCCTTTATCGTGCCGTACCGCTTTTTTGACGCCCCGAGGGCAGCAGGGCGCGCGGCCGGCCGCCGTGCGCCCGCGCGCCCCCCTTTATCGTGCCGTACCGCTTTTTTGACGCCCCGAGGGCAGCAGGGCGCGCGGCCGGCCGCCGTGCGCCCGCGCGCCCCCCTTTCCGTGCCGTACCGCTTTTTTGACGCCCCGAGGGCAGCAGGGCGCGCGGCCGGCCGCCGTGCGCCCGCGTGCCCGCGCGCCCCCCTTTCCGTGCCGTACCGCTTTTTTGACGCCCCGAGGGCAGCAGGGCGCGCGGCCGGCCGCCGTGCGCCTGCACGCCCCCCTTTCCGTGCCGTACCGCCTTTTTGACGCCCCGAGGGCAGCAGGGCACGCGGCCGCCCCCGGCACGCGCACACCGCTGCAGAGCCCTGCAGAGCCCCCCCGCCTGCCCTTTGCAGAGATTTCACCACCCTCGCCTCGGCTCATCTGCCCTTATTTACAGCGCCTGCTGCGAGGCGCAGCGTCGCCGCGTGTCCTGCTCGAGCCGCTGCTCCTAGAGGCTTCAGTAACAGCGCTTTCCTTTGAACATCGTTGCAAAATACTCCACAGACAAAAAAGAGTCAGAGGCTGCACTTAAAAAAACAAAACGAAAACAAAAAAACCACCCACCTACTTAACGGGAGAATTTGCAAGCGTTCCAAGAAGCAGCCGTTCTTCTTTAGAACTTTCGACCTCTCGCCTTTACTGATCGTTAAACAAAATAAACAGCCCAAAGCAAGCCGCGCTATTTGCTTGACAGACTGCTCGGTTTTTATTATTAAACAGTACGAGATGCTGGCACGCGGTATCTCTTCTTCGGATTCTTGGGCTGACGTTCCTTCGGCCGCACGCACGCGGTCAAAGGCGTCTTTTTCACGTCCCGCCGTCAGGGCCTCCCCAGCAATTCCCGCAGCGACTCCCCCCTCGGGACAAACAGCTCGAGGACACGCACGGTCTCGCTAAAAGAACGGGGGCGGGGGGGGGGGGGGGGAACAAAGGCGTGCGCTGAGCGCGGCACTCGCAGACCCGATCTTCGGGTCCAAAAGAAAACTCTCTAAAGCGGACCAGGCGGGCCAAAGAGGTCCCTTCTTTGCGCCACGCTTCTTTCCTCGCACAGACGTCGGCCGCCTCTGCCCGCTCTCACGGTATCCCCTACCGGCAAGGACACGGCGAAACGTTTCGGAAACGACGGCGTTTCCCAGAAGCGTTTCCGCCGCCTTGGGAAAACGGCCGAAGGAGAGGCTCACGCGGGGCGCGTAGCTAGAAAGAACGCTCCGCACAAAGGCCTAAAATGACCAGCCCGGAGCAGGGATCCTGGGCTCTCCGGGAGCGCAGGAGTTCTCACGTCCTTACTGAGCAGAGACCGCTGCCCGTGAAACACGAGACGCCGCAGCGACGCCGATCGTTGGAGGGAAGCCTGCAATAAGAGCGAAAGAAAAGCAGACGTTGAGGACAAAGACCAAGTTACGAGCCCCTCGCGATTCAGACACGCTTCTAGATTTACCGCCTATTTCAAGGCGCGCCTTCGGCAATTCCGTCCGATTGATTTTCCCCGAAGCCCGAGACGCGGACGAAACGCCTCTCAAAGGAAGGTACGGCATAACCGCTCTGGCCTATAAACTACCGGTTTCGACGCAGGAAAAGCACAGGGAAAGCACTAGCGTTCCCCCCAAGAAACCACGTCCAAGCGGACCGATGAAGTAGGCCCCAAGTCTGAAAGCGGACCTAAAGGAGCCCGTTTGGCGGTCGCGAGCTGGAATACACCGTTCTCCTTCTCACTAACAACCTCCCGTAGAGACCGGCAGCTGTACAGCGCCTTCTACGCTACACGGAGGAGTCGGATAGCGGGCAGATGCCGCGTCCCGAATGCGCAACTAGAGATTGGAACGCACGGACGTAAACAAACGCCCGTGACGTAGCGGAGGTCTAGCGTATTCACGTTTACCGTGCGTCAGTTCTCCTCTGCGGACAGGCCGTTCCACCTTCTTTACTCGTTAGCTGACAGACGCCCTAGGAGAAAGCAAAGAACGGAAGAAATTCAAAAGGAAATGAAACAGATCGGAGGGAGCCTCAAAGGCTTCGATCCATCCCCCCAGGCAGCCGAACCACCTTCGCAAAGGCACACCTCAAAAGACACGGCCTTCCGGGATCGCTGCACAACCAGAAAAGAGGAACAGAAACAAACAGAACGAGAAGGCTGCAGAGGGGGCCGGAGGGCCGGAAAGGAGCCTGCTGTCCAGCGATGGTATTTTACCGCTCCTTGCGCGTTAGCAGCCCCTTTCAGATGCTTAAGCCCAAATTCTCTCAGCCCTTAGCAGCTTCAGTACCCGCGGCACCTAGTTTTTCCACGCTCTCCACTCTTCCTCGCTCTTTCCCGTCTCGGGCGAAAAGCCTCCCAGACCCCGTCTGTACTTACGCGCTCCCTTAAAACAGGATCGCCGAAATCAACCGAACGGGCTGAGCTGCTCCTCTTCCGCTCGCCGGCCCTCGGAACGTCAGCCTGCAAACGAATCGGACCACCGAGGTCACCGGCAGAGTTTCCTTTCGGAGCTCGGCCCCCCCCCCCCCAAGCTTTAACGACGGTTTCCCAAGCGGGGCAAACGCAGGGCCTCCCTTCGGCCCCGGAACGGTTTTTATCGCGGGCTCCCAAGTCGCCGTTACGACACTAAGCGGCAAAGCAAGGCAAAGACAGCTGGGGTCGCAGCTTACCCACCTAGGCACGAAAATTCTTCTTTGAGGCCTCCCTCGCTGCTTTTGCCAGGTAAACACACCAAAACAAAGCTCCCGACAGGCAGCTGAGGCTTCACATGGACCTCGGGGCCCCGCTAGCAACGGCGACGCCGGAGCCGCCGGGCTACCAGGCGCTATTCCCCCCCCCTCCCCTCCCCTCCCCTCCCCTGCCCTGCCGGCCCGCGAACCGCGGCTTATTACTCACGAGTCCGGGAAGGACGCCGCCGACCTTCCCGCGGCCGAAGGCTCCTCGTCAGGAGCGGGCAGAGAACCTTTCCGCCGGCATTCGGAGTCTCCCGGCCGCTCTCGACACCCGATAACTTGCCGAGAAAGGGCTGAGGGCGGGAGCCTGCAGTTCTTCACGGCAGCACACAGTCGTTCCCCGATGTGCCGAACGCCTAGCATTAACACAATTTAGAAATACAAAACTACCACCGCTACAGGGCGCAAAGCCAAGCTGAAATTTCGGCAGCCAAAGCAAACCTCTGCGCGCCCGACAGAACGAGCCACGGGCATCGGCGCCTACAGCTCCTCAAGGCTTGCGAGGCCTCGTGGGCGACGTTCCTCCCCCCTGTGGCGCCTAAGAGTCAACGCTGGCATGTGACGTGACGTGACGTGACGTGACGTGACGTGACGTGACGTGACGTGAGAATTGATTCAAAGCTCAGCAGAAATTAACAATCCAAAGTTGTTTCTAAGCACAAAAGCGGATCTACTACACGAGAAGGAAGGAGTCCTAATTCCGCAAGGCTTTACCTTCTCTTCTAGCTGCCATCTTCCTGCTGCCCCAAAGACCATTGCCAGGCAATTAACCTGGGGTCGCGCTAAATGAGCCTTCCTGAAAGCCACCTCTTCGTTTTACAATTCGCACGCTTGCCTCTCCCTCTCTCTCTGGCCACCTGACCGCCGTTCCCCGAAGACGGGAATTGGCCGTCTTGGAGCTCTTAAAGCACGACGCTTCACAGATGCAGAGAGTCACGCGCACGGAAACGGATGGACGCAGCGTCCTTTCCGTAACGCGTACGCACCTTCCGTTAGATGTCGGTCATCTGTTATTCCGATCGCTATTACCGGCGAACCTTCCTCGCCGGGAGGAACGGGCTTTCCCTTTCGGGGCGACGGAGACGGCTCTCGCTCGGTTCCCTTTAATTTTATTACTTCGGCTCGCTTACGTTTTTCTGTCTCTTCAGCTTCAGCCGTGGCAACGAATCTAAAAGTTAAATATCCTATCTTTCCTTTTCTACGTACGCGCGTACGATAACAAAACAAAATACAAACGACCGAAGCAAAACTAAGGCAGCTACGGTTAACAAGAGGCGCAGGGCGGCAACGGGTCGCTTAGTCCTCAGCGCTGCCACCGGGAGAGAGGCCGAAAGAACGAACGTTCCGCATCAAGAGTTACCTTGGTTACCCGGGCCAGAACGCCTCCTGCTGTCGCAGCTTCTGGGGAGATCGAGGGTCCGCTGCTGCATTTTTGCTTCCTCCTTTCAGCCCGCCCCTTCGGGAGTAAGCGCAAAAAACCGCTCGCTCGTCCGGCTTTGCTCTTTGTCAGCATTTGCTATCGTCGGTTCCGCCTCTGTAACAAAGACAGAAAATTGCATTTCGCTTCCAACAAAACACTTCGATTTACACACGTTCTTTTTCCTCTTTCCTGTGTTTTTTTTTTTCTTTCCCCCCTTTCTTTCTTTTTCCTTCTTTCCCTCAAAGGAAAGGTCTTAATACACCGCTTTGCATCGTACGTTACAGGGTAAGCCGTTTGGAAACACTACAGGGCCGACGCCGCGCCGCAACCCTGCTCCGGGGCCCGCCTGCCCCCCCGCTCCGCTCCGCCGCGCCGCCTCCACAGGGGCGAGCGCGTGCCCCGGCCCGCGCTGCCAACGAACTGGCGCCCTAAACGCCGCGCACGCAAAACGCAAAGTCACACCCGCGCTCCCAGCGCGGCGCCGGGTCCCAGCCCGCCCCCCCCCCCCACTCGCCCCGCACCGCCGCCTCCACGCAGCGACGGCCGCAGCGGGCAGGATGCAGCCCGACGCCCCCCGAACCTATGCGTTCGCCTCACCCGGGGGCCCCACATCCTTCACTCCACGCCACCTCCGCACTCACCCGCCGCCGCCGCCGAGCGAAAACGCCCTCCCTGCTCGCCGCCATCTTGCTTCCCCGCCGCCGCGCACGCGCCGCTCGCCAACGGACTGCGGCAGCAGTGGCGCTTGAGCACCGCGCACGTGCCGGCTCGGACAGCGCGGGGGGGGGGGAGCGAGAGGAGCGGGAGGGGCGGGGGGGAGCACGAGGGGAGCGGGAGGGGCGGGGGGGAGCACGAGGGGAGCCCGAGGGGTGGGGGGGAGCGGGAGGGGAGCGGGAGGGGAGCAGAGGGAGCCCGAGGGGCGGGGGGGAGCGAGGGGAGCCCGAGGGGCGGGGGGGAGTGCGAGGGGAGCCCAAGAAGCGGGGCGGAGCGCGAGGGGAGCAGGGGGAGCCCGAGGGGGGCGGGGGGAGCGCGAGGGGAGCGGGAGGGGAGCAGAGGGAGCCCGAGGGGCGGGGGGGGAGCGAGGGGAGCCCGAGGAGCCCGAGGGGCGGGGCGGAGTGCGAGGGGAGCCCAAGAAGCGGGCGGGAGCGTGAGGGGAGCAGGGGGAGCCCGAGGAGTGGGGGGAGCGCGAGGGGAGCAGGGGGAGCGCAAGGGGGGCAGGGGGAGCGCGAGGGGCGGGGCGGAGCGCGAGGGGAGCCTGAGAAGCAGGGGGGAGCGCGAGGGGAGCAGGGGGAACGCGAGGGGCGGGGCGGAGCGCGAGGGGAGCCTGAGAAGCAGGGCGGAGCGCGAGGGGAGCCGGGGGAGCCCGAGGGGCGGGGCGGAGCGCGAGGGGAGCCCGAGAAGCGGGGGGGAGCGCGAGGGGAGCCCGAGAAGCGGGGGGGAGCGCGAGGGGAGCCCGAGAAGCGGGGGGGAGCGCGAGGGGCGGGTGGAGCGGGAAATCCCGAGGGGCAGGGGGGAGCCGGGGGAGCCCGAGGGGCGGGGGGGAGCACGAAGGGAGGCGAGACCCGCAATGGCGCACTCGCGTGCTCATGGCGCGGCGCTGCAGCCGGGCGGCTCACGCGTGCGAACCGCAGCTCGCCGCGGCAGCCCGGGGCTCCCAGCGAGCGCCCCGGGGCTGCCCGTGCCCGTGGCCGCTCCAAGAGCACCGGGAAGGGGCGACGAGCACGCTCCATTCGCTTACCCGTTACCGAAACGCCGGAGAGCAGCAGCAAACATGGCGACCGGCACTGAGCATGTGCGCGCCGGCTGTCTGCGCATGCGCGCCCCCCCCCACGGGGTGCAGTACCGCTTTTTGGACACAGGGTGGCAGCAGTGAGCGCGGCGGAACCCAGTGCGCGTGCGCGCCCCCCCCACAGGGTGCAGTACCGCTTTTTTGGACACAGGGTGGCAGCAGTGAGCGCGGCGGAACCCAGTGCGCGTGCGCGCCCCCCCTTTCCGTGCCGTACCGCTTTTTTGACGCCCCCAGCGCAGCAGGGCGCGCGGCTGGCCGCCGTGCGCGTCCGCGTCCCCCCTTTCCGTGCCATACCGCTTTTTTGACGCCCCGAGGGGAGCAGTGAGCGCAGCCGGCCGCCGTGCGCGTGCGCGCCCCCCTTTCCGTGCCATACCGCTTTTTTGACGCCCCGAAGGCAGCAGGGTGCGCGGCCAGCCGCCGTGCGCGTGCGCGCCCCCCTTTCCGTGCCATACCGCTTCTTTGACGCCCCGAAGGCAGCAGGGTGCGCGGCCGGCCGCCGTGCGCGTGCGCGTCCCCCCTTTCTGTGCCATACCGCTTTTTTGACGCCCCGAGGGGAGCAGTGAGCGCAGCCGGCCACCGTGCGCGTGCGCGCCCCCCTTTCCGTGCCATACCGCTTTTTTGACGCCCCCAGCGCAGCCGGGCGCGCGGCCGGCCGCCGGGCGCGTGCGCGCCCCCCCTTTCCGTGCCATACCGCTTTTTTGACGCCCCGAGGGGAGCAGTGAGCGCAGCCGGCCGCCGTGCGCCCGCGCGCCCCCCTTTATCGTGCCGTACCGCTTTTTTGACGCCCCGAGGGCAGCAGGGCGCGCGGCCGGCCGCCGTGCGCCCGCGCGCCCCCCTTTATCGTGCCGTACCGCTTTTTTGACGCCCCGAGGGCAGCAGGGCGCGCGGCCGGCCGCCGTGCGCCCGCGCGCCCCCCTTTCCGTGCCGTACCGCTTTTTTGACGCCCCGAGGGCAGCAGGGCGCGCGGCCGGCCGCCGTGCGCCCGCGCGCCCGCGCGCCCCCCTTTCCGTGCCGTACCGCTTTTTTGACGCCCCGAGGGCAGCAGGACGCGCGGCCGGCCGCCGTGCGCCCGCGCGCCCCCCTTTCCGTGCCGTACCGCTTTTTTGACGCCCCGAGGGCAGCAGGACGCGCGGCCGGCCGCCGTGCGCCCGCGCGCCCGCGCGCCCCCCTTTCCGTGCCGTACCGCTTTTTTGACGCCCCGAGGGCAGCAGGGCGCGCGGCCGGCCGCCGTGCGCCTGCGCGCCCCCCTTTCCGTGCCGTACCGCCTTTTTGACGCCCCGAGGGCAGCAGGGCACGCGGCCGCCCCCGGCACGCGCACACCGCTGCAGAGCCCTGCAGAGCCCCCCCGCCTGCCCTTTGCAGAGATTTCACCACCCTCGCCTCGGCTCATCTGCCCTTATTTACAGCGCCTGCTGCGAGGCGCAGCGTCGCCGCGTGTCCTGCTCGAGCCGCTGCTCCTAGAGGCTTCAGTAACAGCGCTTTCCTTTGAACATCGTTGCAAAATACTCCACAGACAAAAAAGAGTCAGAGGCTGCACTTAAAAAAACAAAACGAAAACAAAAAAACCACCCACCTACTTAACGGGAGAATTTGCAAGCGTTCCAAGAAGCAGCCGTTCTTCTTTAGAACTTTCGACCTCTCGCCTTTACTGATCGTTAAACAAAATAAACAGCCCAAAGCAAGCCGCGCTATTTGCTTGACAGACTGCTCGGTTTTTATTATTAAACAGTACGAGATGCTGGCACGCGGTATCTCTTCTTCGGATTCTTGGGCTGACGTTCCTTCGGCCGCACGCACGCGGTCAAAGGCGTCTTTTTCACGTCCCGCCGTCAGGGCCTCCCCAGCAATTCCCGCAGCGACTCCCCCCTCGGGACAAACAGCTCGAGGACACGCACGGTCTCGCTAAAAGAACGGGGGCGGGGGGGGGGGGGGGGAACAAAGGCGTGCGCTGAGCGCGGCACTCGCAGACCCGATCTTCGGGTCCAAAAGAAAACTCTCTAAAGCGGACCAGGCGGGCCAAAGAGGTCCCTTCTTTGCGCCACGCTTCTTTCCTCGCACAGACGTCGGCCGCCTCTGCCCGCTCTCACGGTATCCCCTACCGGCAAGGACACGGCGAAACGTTTCGGAAACGACGGCGTTTCCCAGAAGCGTTTCCGCCGCCTTGGGAAAACGGCCGAAGGAGAGGCTCACGCGGGGCGCGTAGCTAGAAAGAACGCTCCGCACAAAGGCCTAAAATGACCAGCCCGGAGCAGGGATCCCGGGCTCTCCGGGAGCGCAGGAGTTCTCACGTCCTTACTGAGCAGAGACCGCTGCCCGTGAAACACGAGACGCCGCAGCGACGCCGATCGTTGGAGGGAAGCCTGCAATAAGAGCGAAAGAAAAGCAGACGTTGAGGACAAAGACCAAGTTACGAGCCCCTCGCGATTCAGACACGCTTCTAGATTTACCGCCTATTTCAAGGCGCGCCTTCGGCAATTCCGTCCGATTGATTTTCCCCGAAGCCCGAGACGCGGACGAAACGCCTCTCAAAGGAAGGTACGGCATAACCGCTCTGGCCTATAAACTACCGGTTTCGACGCAGGAAAAGCACAGGGAAAGCACTAGCGTTCCCCCCAAGAAACCACGTCCAAGCGGACCGATGAAGTAGGCCCCAAGTCTGAAAGCGGACCTAAAGGAGCCCGTTTGGCGGTCGCGAGCTGGAATACACCGTTCTCCTTCTCACTAACAACCTCCCGTAGAGACCGGCAGCTGTACAGCGCCTTCTACGCTACACGGAGGAGTCGGATAGCGGGCAGATGCCGCGTCCCGAATGCGCAACTAGAGATTTGAACGCACGGACGTAAACAAACGCCCGTGACGTAGCGGAGGTCTAGCGTATTCACGTTTACCGTGCGTCAGTTCTCCTCTGCGGACAGGCCGTTCCACCTTCTTTACTCGTTAGCTGACAGACGCCCTAGGAGAAAGCAAAGAACGGAAGAAATTCAAAAGGAAATGAAACAGATCGGAGGGAGCCTCAAAGGCTTCGATCCATCCCCCCAGGCAGCCGAACCACCTTCGCAAAGGCACACCTCAAAAGACACGGCCTTCCGGGATCGCTGCACAACCAGAAAAGAGGAACAGAAACAAACAGAACGAGAAGGCTGCAGAGGGGGCCGGAGGGCCGGAAAGGAGCCTGCTGTCCAGCGATGGTATTTTACCGCTCCTTGCGCGTTAGCAGCCCCTTTCAGATGCTTAAGCCCAAATTCTCTCAGCCCTTAGCAGCTTCAGTACCCGCGGCACCTAGTTTTTCCACGCTCTCCACTCTTCCTCGCTCTTTCCCGTCTCGGGCGAAAAGCCTCCCAGACCCCGTCTGTACTTACGCGCTCCCTTAAAACAGGATCGCCGAAATCAACCGAACGGGCTGAGCTGCTCCTCTTCCGCTCGCCGGCCCTCGGAACGTCAGCCTGCAAACGAATCGGACCACCGAGGTCACCGGCAGAGTTTCCTTTCGGAGCTCGGCCCCCCCCCCCCCCCAAGCTTTAACGACGGTTTCCCAAGCGGGGCAAACGCAGGGCCTCCCTTCGGCCCCGGAACGGTTTTTATCGCGGGCTCCCAAGTCGCCGTTACGACACTAAGCGGCAAAGCAAGGCAAAGACAGCTGGGGTCGCAGCTTACCCACCTAGGCACGAAAATTCTTCTTTGAGGCCTCCCTCGCTGCTTTTGCCAGGTAAACACACCAAAACAAAGCTCCCGACAGGCAGCTGAGGCTTCACATGGACCTCGGGGCCCCGCTAGCAACGGCGACGCCGGAGCCGCCGGGCTACCAGGCGCTATTCCCCCCCCCTCCCCTCCCCTCCCCTCCCCTGCCCTGCCGGCCCGCGAACCGCGGCTTATTACTCACGAGTCCGGGAAGGACGCCGCCGACCTTCCCGCGGCCGAAGGCTCCTCGTCAGGAGCGGGCAGAGAACCTTTCCGCCGGCATTCGGAGTCTCCCGGCCGCTCTCGACACCCGATAACTTGCCGAGAAAGGGCTGAGGGCGGGAGCCTGCAGTTCTTCACGGCAGCACACAGTCGTTCCCCGATGTGCCGAACGCCTAGCATTAACACAATTTAGAAATACAAAACTACCACCGCTACAGGGCGCAAAGCCAAGCTGAAATTTCGGCAGCCAAAGCAAACCTCTGCGCGCCCGACAGAACGAGCCACGGGCATCGGCGCCTACAGCTCCTCAAGGCTTGCGAGGCCTCGTGGGCGACGTTCCTCCCCCCTGTGGCGCCTAAGAGTCAACGCTGGCATGTGACGTGACGTGACGTGACGTGACGTGACGTGACGTGACGTGAGAATTGATTCAAAGCTCAGCAGAAATTAACAATCCAAAGTTGTTTCTAAGCACAAAAGCGGATCTACTACACGAGAAGGAAGGAGTCCTAATTCCGCAAGGCTTTACCTTCTCTTCTAGCTGCCATCTTCCTGCTGCCCCAAAGACCATTGCCAGGCAATTAACCTGGGGTCGCGCTAAATGAGCCTTCCTGAAAGCCACCTCTTCGTTTTACAATTCGCACGCTTGCCTCTCCCTCTCTCTCTGGCCACCTGACCGCCGTTCCCCGAAGACGGGAATTGGCCGTCTTGGAGCTCTTAAAGCACGACGCTTCACAGATGCAGAGAGTCACGCGCACGGAAACGGATGGACGCAGCGTCCTTTCCGTAACGCGTACGCACCTTCCGTTAGATGTCGGTCATCTGTTATTCCGATCGCTATTACCGGCGAACCTTCCTCGCCGGGAGGAACGGGCTTTCCCTTTCGGGGCGACGGAGACGGCTCTCGCTCGGTTCCCTTTAATTTTATTACTTCGGCTCGCTTACGTTTTTCTGTCTCTTCAGCTTCAGCCGTGGCAACGAATCTAAAAGTTAAATATCCTATCTTTCCTTTTCTACGTACGCGCGTACGATAACAAAACAAAATACAAACGACCGAAGCAAAACTAAGGCAGCTACGGTTAACAAGAGGCGCAGGGCGGCAACGGGTCGCTTAGTCCTCAGCGCTGCCACCGGGAGAGAGGCCGAAAGAACGAACGTTCCGCATCAAGAGTTACCTTGGTTACCCGGGCCAGAACGCCTCCTGCTGTCGCAGCTTCTGGGGAGATCGAGGGTCCGCTGCTGCATTTTTGCTTCCTCCTTTCAGCCCGCCCCTTCGGGAGTAAGCGCAAAAAACCGCTCGCTCGTCCGGCTTTGCTCTTTGTCAGCATTTGCTATCGTCGGTTCCGCCTCTGTAACAAAGACAGAAAATTGCATTTCGCTTCCAACAAAACACTTCGATTTACACACGTTCTTTTTCCTCTTTCCTGTGTTTTTTTTTTTCTTTCCCCCCTTTCTTTCTTTTTCCTTCTTTCCCTCAAAGGAAAGGTCTTAATACACCGCTTTGCATCGTACGTTACAGGGTAAGCCGTTTGGAAACACTACAGGGCCGACGCCGCGCCGCAACCCTGCTCCGGGGCCCGCCTGCCCCCCCGCTCCGCTCCGCCGCGCCGCCTCCACAGGGGCGAGCGCGTGCCCCGGCCCGCGCTGCCAACGAACTGGCGCCCTAAACGCCGCGCACGCAAAACGCAAAGTCACACCCGCGCTCCCAGCGCGGCGCCGGGTCCCAGCCCGCCCCCCCCCCCCACTCGCCCCGCACCGCCGCCTCCACGCAGCGACGGCCGCAGCGGGCAGGATGCAGCCCGACGCCCCCCGAACCTATGCGTTCGCCTCACCCGGGGGCCCCACATCCTTCACTCCACGCCACCTCCGCACTCACCCGCCGCCGCCGCCGAGCGAAAACGCCCTCCCTGCTCGCCGCCATCTTGCTTCCCCGCCGCCGCGCACGCGCCGCTCGCCAACGGACTGCGGCAGCAGTGGCGCTTGAGCACCGCGCACGTGCCGGCTCGGACAGCGCGGGGGGGGGGGAGCGAGAGGAGCGGGAGGGGCGGGGGGGAGCACGAGGGGAGCGGGAGGGGCGGGGGGGAGCACGAGGGGAGCCCGAGGGGTGGGGGGGAGCGGGAGGGGAGCGGGAGGGGAGCAGAGGGAGCCCGAGGGGCGGGGGGGAGCGAGGGGAGCCCGAGGGGCGGGGGGGAGTGCGAGGGGAGCCCAAGAAGCGGGGCGGAGCGCGAGGGGAGCAGGGGGAGCCCGAGGGGGGCGGGGGGAGCGCGAGGGGAGCGGGAGGGGAGCAGAGGGAGCCCGAGGGGCGGGGGGGGAGCGAGGGGAGCCCGAGGAGCCCGAGGGGCGGGGCGGAGTGCGAGGGGAGCCCAAGAAGCGGGCGGGAGCGTGAGGGGAGCAGGGGGAGCCCGAGGAGTGGGGGGAGCGCGAGGGGAGCAGGGGGAGCGCAAGGGGGGCAGGGGGAGCGCGAGGGGCGGGGCGGAGCGCGAGGGGAGCCTGAGAAGCAGGGGGGAGCGCGAGGGGAGCAGGGGGAACGCGAGGGGCGGGGCGGAGCGCGAGGGGAGCCTGAGAAGCAGGGCGGAGCGCGAGGGGAGCCGGGGGAGCCCGAGGGGCGGGGCGGAGCGCGAGGGGAGCCCGAGAAGCGGGGGGGAGCGCGAGGGGAGCCCGAGAAGCGGGGGGGAGCGCGAGGGGAGCCCGAGAAGCGGGGGGGAGCGCGAGGGGCGGGTGGAGCGGGAAATCCCGAGGGGCAGGGGGGAGCCGGGGGAGCCCGAGGGGCGGGGGGGAGCACGAAGGGAGGCGAGACCCGCAATGGCGCACTCGCGTGCTCATGGCGCGGCGCTGCAGCCGGGCGGCTCACGCGTGCGAACCGCAGCTCGCCGCGGCAGCCCGGGGCTCCCAGCGAGCGCCCCGGGGCTGCCCGTGCCCGTGGCCGCTCCAAGAGCACCGGGAAGGGGCGACGAGCACGCTCCATTCGCTTACCCGTTACCGAAACGCCGGAGAGCAGCAGCAAACATGGCGACCGGCACTGAGCATGTGCGCGCCGGCTGTCTGCGCATGCGCGCCCCCCCCCACGGGGTGCAGTACCGCTTTTTGGACACAGGGTGGCAGCAGTGAGCGCGGCGGAACCCAGTGCGCATGCGCGCCCCCCCACAGGGTGCAGTACCGCTTTTTGGACACAGGGTGGCAGCAGTGAGCGCGGCGGAACCCAGTGCGCGTGCGCGCCCCCCCCACAGGGTGCAGTACCGCTTTTTGGACACAGGGTGGCAGCAGTGAGCGCGGCGGAACCCAGTGCGCGTGCGCGCCCCCCCTTTCCGTGCCGTACCGCTTTTTTGACGCCCCCAGCGCAGCAGGGCGCGCGGCTGGCCGCCGTGCGCGTCCGCGTCCCCCCTTTCCGTGCCATACCGCTTTTTTGACGCCCCGAGGGGAGCAGTGAGCGCAGCCGGCCGCCGTGCGCGTGCGCGCCCCCCTTTCCGTGCCATACCGCTTCTTTGACGCCCCGAAGGCAGCAGGGTGCGCGGCCAGCCGCCGTGCGCGTGCGCGCCCCCCTTTCCGTGCCATACCGCTTCTTTGACGCCCCGAAGGCAGCAGGGTGCGCGGCCGGCCGCCGTGCGCGTGCGCGTCCCCCCTTTCTGTGCCATACCGCTTTTTTGACGCCCCGAGGGGAGCAGTGAGCGCAGCCGGCCACCGTGCGCGTGCGCGCCCCCCTTTCCGTGCCATACCGCTTTTTTGACGCCCCCAGCGCAGCCGGGCGCGCGGCCGGCCGCCGGGCGCGTGCGCGCCCCCCCTTTCCGTGCCATACCGCTTTTTTGACGCCCCGAGGGGAGCAGTGAGCGCAGCCGGCCGCCGTGCGCCCGCGCGCCCCCCTTTATCGTGCCGTACCGCTTTTTTGACGCCCCGAGGGCAGCAGGGCGCGCGGCCGGCCGCCGTGCGCCCGCGCGCCCCCCTTTATCGTGCCGTACCGCTTTTTTGACGCCCCGAGGGCAGCAGGGCGCGCGGCCGGCCGCCGTGCGCCCGCGCGCCCCCCTTTCCGTGCCGTACCGCTTTTTTGACGCCCCGAGGGCAGCAGGGCGCGCGGCCGGCCGCCGTGCGCCCGCGCGCCCGCGCGCCCCCCTTTCCGTGCCGTACCGCTTTTTTGACGCCCCGAGGGCAGCAGGACGCGCGGCCGGCCGCCGTGCGCCCGCGCGCCCCCCTTTCCGTGCCGTACCGCTTTTTTGACGCCCCGAGGGCAGCAGGACGCGCGGCCGGCCGCCGTGCGCCCGCGCGCCCGCGCGCCCCCCTTTCCGTGCCGTACCGCTTTTTTGACGCCCCGAGGGCAGCAGGGCGCGCGGCCGGCCGCCGTGCGCCTGCGCGCCCCCCTTTCCGTGCCGTACCGCCTTTTTGACGCCCCGAGGGCAGCAGGGCACGCGGCCGCCCCCGGCACGCGCACACCGCTGCAGAGCCCTGCAGAGCCCCCCCGCCTGCCCTTTGCAGAGATTTCACCACCCTCGCCTCGGCTCATCTGCCCTTATTTACAGCGCCTGCTGCGAGGCGCAGCGTCGCCGCGTGTCCTGCTCGAGCCGCTGCTCCTAGAGGCTTCAGTAACAGCGCTTTCCTTTGAACATCGTTGCAAAATACTCCACAGACAAAAAAGAGTCAGAGGCTGCACTTAAAAAAACAAAACGAAAACAAAAAAACCACCCACCTACTTAACGGGAGAATTTGCAAGCGTTCCAAGAAGCAGCCGTTCTTCTTTAGAACTTTCGACCTCTCGCCTTTACTGATCGTTAAACAAAATAAACAGCCCAAAGCAAGCCGCGCTATTTGCTTGACAGACTGCTCGGTTTTTATTATTAAACAGTACGAGATGCTGGCACGCGGTATCTCTTCTTCGGATTCTTGGGCTGACGTTCCTTCGGCCGCACGCACGCGGTCAAAGGCGTCTTTTTCACGTCCCGCCGTCAGGGCCTCCCCAGCAATTCCCGCAGCGACTCCCCCCTCGGGACAAACAGCTCGAGGACACGCACGGTCTCGCTAAAAGAACGGGGGCGGGGGGGGGGGGGGGAACAAAGGCGTGCGCTGAGCGCGGCACTCGCAGACCCGATCTTCGGGTCCAAAAGAAAACTCTCTAAAGCGGACCAGGCGGGCCAAAGAGGTCCCTTCTTTGCGCCACGCTTCTTTCCTCGCACAGACGTCGGCCGCCTCTGCCCGCTCTCACGGTATCCCCTACCGGCAAGGACACGGCGAAACGTTTCGGAAACGACGGCGTTTCCCAGAAGCGTTTCCGCCGCCTTGGGAAAACGGCCGAAGGAGAGGCTCACGCGGGGCGCGTAGCTAGAAAGAACGCTCCGCACAAAGGCCTAAAATGACCAGCCCGGAGCAGGGATCCCGGGCTCTCCGGGAGCGCAGGAGTTCTCACGTCCTTACTGAGCAGAGACCGCTGCCCGTGAAACACGAGACGCCGCAGCGACGCCGATCGTTGGAGGGAAGCCTGCAATAAGAGCGAAAGAAAAGCAGACGTTGAGGACAAAGACCAAGTTACGAGCCCCTCGCGATTCAGACACGCTTCTAGATTTACCGCCTATTTCAAGGCGCGCCTTCGGCAATTCCGTCCGATTGATTTTCCCCGAAGCCCGAGACGCGGACGAAACGCCTCTCAAAGGAAGGTACGGCATAACCGCTCTGGCCTATAAACTACCGGTTTCGACGCAGGAAAAGCACAGGGAAAGCACTAGCGTTCCCCCCAAGAAACCACGTCCAAGCGGACCGATGAAGTAGGCCCCAAGTCTGAAAGCGGACCTAAAGGAGCCCGTTTGGCGGTCGCGAGCTGGAATACACCGTTCTCCTTCTCACTAACAACCTCCCGTAGAGACCGGCAGCTGTACAGCGCCTTCTACGCTACACGGAGGAGTCGGATAGCGGGCAGATGCCGCGTCCCGAATGCGCAACTAGAGATTTGAACGCACGGACGTAAACAAACGCCCGTGACGTAGCGGAGGTCTAGCGTATTCACGTTTACCGTGCGTCAGTTCTCCTCTGCGGACAGGCCGTTCCACCTTCTTTACTCGTTAGCTGACAGACGCCCTAGGAGAAAGCAAAGAACGGAAGAAATTCAAAAGGAAATGAAACAGATCGGAGGGAGCCTCAAAGGCTTCGATCCATCCCCCCAGGCAGCCGAACCACCTTCGCAAAGGCACACCTCAAAAGACACGGCCTTCCGGGATCGCTGCACAACCAGAAAAGAGGAACAGAAACAAACAGAACGAGAAGGCTGCAGAGGGGGCCGGAGGGCCGGAAAGGAGCCTGCTGTCCAGCGATGGTATTTTACCGCTCCTTGCGCGTTAGCAGCCCCTTTCAGATGCTTAAGCCCAAATTCTCTCAGCCCTTAGCAGCTTCAGTACCCGCGGCACCTAGTTTTTCCACGCTCTCCACTCTTCCTCGCTCTTTCCCGTCTCGGGCGAAAAGCCTCCCAGACCCCGTCTGTACTTACGCGCTCCCTTAAAACAGGATCGCCGAAATCAACCGAACGGGCTGAGCTGCTCCTCTTCCGCTCGCCGGCCCTCGGAACGTCAGCCTGCAAACGAATCGGACCACCGAGGTCACCGGCAGAGTTTCCTTTCGGAGCTCGGCCCCCCCCCCCCCCCAAGCTTTAACGACGGTTTCCCAAGCGGGGCAAACGCAGGGCCTCCCTTCGGCCCCGGAACGGTTTTTATCGCGGGCTCCCAAGTCGCCGTTACGACACTAAGCGGCAAAGCAAGGCAAAGACAGCTGGGGTCGCAGCTTACCCACCTAGGCACGAAAATTCTTCTTTGAGGCCTCCCTCGCTGCTTTTGCCAGGTAAACACACCAAAACAAAGCTCCCGACAGGCAGCTGAGGCTTCACATGGACCTCGGGGCCCCGCTAGCAACGGCGACGCCGGAGCCGCCGGGCTACCAGGCGCTATTCCCCCCCCCTCCCCTCCCCTCCCCTCCCCTGCCCTGCCGGCCCGCGAACCGCGGCTTATTACTCACGAGTCCGGGAAGGACGCCGCCGACCTTCCCGCGGCCGAAGGCTCCTCGTCAGGAGCGGGCAGAGAACCTTTCCGCCGGCATTCGGAGTCTCCCGGCCGCTCTCGACACCCGATAACTTGCCGAGAAAGGGCTGAGGGCGGGAGCCTGCAGTTCTTCACGGCAGCACACAGTCGTTCCCCGATGTGCCGAACGCCTAGCATTAACACAATTTAGAAATACAAAACTACCACCGCTACAGGGCGCAAAGCCAAGCTGAAATTTCGGCAGCCAAAGCAAACCTCTGCGCGCCCGACAGAACGAGCCACGGGCATCGGCGCCTACAGCTCCTCAAGGCTTGCGAGGCCTCGTGGGCGACGTTCCTCCCCCCTGTGGCGCCTAAGAGTCAACGCTGGCATGTGACGTGACGTGACGTGACGTGACGTGACGTGACGTGACGTGACGTGAGAATTGATTCAAAGCTCAGCAGAAATTAACAATCCAAAGTTGTTTCTAAGCACAAAAGCGGATCTACTACACGAGAAGGAAGGAGTCCTAATTCCGCAAGGCTTTACCTTCTCTTCTAGCTGCCATCTTCCTGCTGCCCCAAAGACCATTGCCAGGCAATTAACCTGGGGTCGCGCTAAATGAGCCTTCCTGAAAGCCACCTCTTCGTTTTACAATTCGCACGCTTGCCTCTCCCTCTCTCTCTGGCCACCTGACCGCCGTTCCCCGAAGACGGGAATTGGCCGTCTTGGAGCTCTTAAAGCACGACGCTTCACAGATGCAGAGAGTCACGCGCACGGAAACGGATGGACGCAGCGTCCTTTCCGTAACGCGTACGCACCTTCCGTTAGATGTCGCTCATCTGTTATTCCGATCGCTATTACCGGCGAACCTTCCTCGCCGGGAGGAACGGGCTTTCCCTTTCGGGGCGACGGAGACGGCTCTCGCTCGGTTCCCTTTAATTTTATTACTTCGGCTCGCTTACGTTTTTCTGTCTCTTCAGCTTCAGCCGTGGCAACGAATCTAAAAGTTAAATATCCTATCTTTCCTTTTCTACGTACGCGCGTACGATAACAAAACAAAATACAAACGACCGAAGCAAAACTAAGGCAGCTACGGTTAACAAGAGGCGCAGGGCGGCAACGGGTCGCTTAGTCCTCAGCGCTGCCACCGGGAGAGAGGCCGAAAGAACGAACGTTCCGCATCAAGAGTTACCTTGGTTACCCGGGCCAGAACGCCTCCTGCTGTCGCAGCTTCTGGGGAGATCGAGGGTCCGCTGCTGCATTTTTGCTTCCTCCTTTCAGCCCGCCCCTTCGGGAGTAAGCGCAAAAAACCGCTCGCTCGTCCGGCTTTGCTCTTTGTCAGCATTTGCTATCGTCGGTTCCGCCTCTGTAACAAAGACAGAAAATTGCATTTCGCTTCCAACAAAACACTTCGATTTACACACGTTCTTTTTCCTCTTTCCTGTGTTTTTTTTTTTCTTTCCCCCCTTTCTTTCTTTTTCCTTCTTTCCCTCAAAGGAAAGGTCTTAATACACCGCTTTGCATCGTACGTTACAGGGTAAGCCGTTTGGAAACACTACAGGGCCGACGCCGCGCCGCAACCCTGCTCCGGGGCCCGCCTGCCCCCCCGCTCCGCTCCGCCGCGCCGCCTCCACAGGGGCGAGCGCGTGCCCCGGCCCGCGCTGCCAACGAACTGGCGCCCTAAACGCCGCGCACGCAAAACGCAAAGTCACACCCGCGCTCCCAGCGCGGCGCCGGGTCCCAGCCCGCCCCCCCCCCCCACTCGCCCCGCACCGCCGCCTCCACGCAGCGACGGCCGCAGCGGGCAGGATGCAGCCCGACGCCCCCCGAACCTATGCGTTCGCCTCACCCGGGGGCCCCACATCCTTCACTCCACGCCACCTCCGCACTCACCCGCCGCCGCCGCCGAGCGAAAACGCCCTCCCTGCTCGCCGCCATCTTGCTTCCCCGCCGCCGCGCACGCGCCGCTCGCCAACGGACTGCGGCAGCAGTGGCGCTTGAGCACCGCGCACGTGCCGGCTCGGACAGCGCGGGGGGGGGGGAGCGAGAGGAGCGGGAGGGGCGGGGGGGAGCACGAGGGGAGCGGGAGGGGCGGGGGGGAGCACGAGGGGAGCCCGAGGGGTGGGGGGGAGCGGGAGGGGAGCGGGAGGGGAGCAGAGGGAGCCCGAGGGGCGGGGGGGAGCGAGGGGAGCCCGAGGGGCGGGGGGGAGTGCGAGGGGAGCCCAAGAAGCGGGGCGGAGCGCGAGGGGAGCAGGGGGAGCCCGAGGGGGGCGGGGGGAGCGCGAGGGGAGCGGGAGGGGAGCAGAGGGAGCCCGAGGGGCGGGGGGGGAGCGAGGGGAGCCCGAGGAGCCCGAGGGGCGGGGCGGAGTGCGAGGGGAGCCCAAGAAGCGGGCGGGAGCGTGAGGGGAGCAGGGGGAGCCCGAGGAGTGGGGGGAGCGCGAGGGGAGCAGGGGGAGCGCAAGGGGGGCAGGGGGAGCGCGAGGGGCGGGGCGGAGCGCGAGGGGAGCCTGAGAAGCAGGGGGGAGCGCGAGGGGAGCAGGGGGAACGCGAGGGGCGGGGCGGAGCGCGAGGGGAGCCTGAGAAGCAGGGCGGAGCGCGAGGGGAGCCGGGGGAGCCCGAGGGGCGGGGCGGAGCGCGAGGGGAGCCCGAGAAGCGGGGGGGAGCGCGAGGGGAGCCCGAGAAGCGGGGGGGAGCGCGAGGGGCGGGTGGAGCGGGAAATCCCGAGGGGCAGGGGGGAGCCGGGGGAGCCCGAGGGGCGGGGGGGAGCACGAAGGGAGGCGAGACCCGCAATGGCGCACTCGCGTGCTCATGGCGCGGCGCTGCAGCCGGGCGGCTCACGCGTGCGAACCGCAGCTCGCCGCGGCAGCCCGGGGCTCCCAGCGAGCGCCCCGGGGCTGCCCGTGCCCGTGGCCGCTCCAAGAGCACCGGGAAGGGGCGACGAGCACGCTCCATTCGCTTACCCGTTACCGAAACGCCGGAGAGCAGCAGCAAACATGGCGACCGGCACTGAGCATGTGCGCGCCGGCTGTCTGCGCATGCGCGCCCCCCCCCACGGGGTGCAGTACCGCTTTTTGGACACAGGGTGGCAGCAGTGAGCGCGGCGGAACCCAGTGCGCATGCGCGCCCCCCCCACAGGGTGCAGTACCGCTTTTTGGACACAGGGTGGCAGCAGTGAGCGCGGCGGAACCCAGTGCGCGTGCGCGCCCCCCCCACAGGGTGCAGTACCGCTTTTTGGACACAGGGTGGCAGCAGTGAGCGCGGCGGAACCCAGTGCGCGTGCGCGCCCCCCCTTTCCGTGCCGTACCGCTTTTTTGACGCCCCCAGCGCAGCAGGGCGCGCGGCTGGCCGCCGTGCGCATCCGCGTCCCCCCTTTCCGTGCCATACCGCTTTTTTGACGCCCCGAGGGGAGCAGTGAGCGCAGCCGGCCGCCGTGCGCGTGCGCGCCCCCCTTTCCGTGCCATACCGCTTCTTTGACGCCCCGAAGGCAGCAGGGTGCGCGGCCAGCCGCCGTGCGCGTGCGCGCCCCCCTTTCCGTGCCATACCGCTTCTTTGACGCCCCGAAGGCAGCAGGGTGCGCGGCCGGCCGCCGTGCGCGTGCGCGTCCCCCCTTTCTGTGCCATACCGCTTTTTTGACGCCCCGAGGGGAGCAGTGAGCGCAGCCGGCCACCGTGCGCGTGCGCGCCCCCCTTTCCGTGCCATACCGCTTTTTTGACGCCCCCAGCGCAGCCGGGCGCGCGGCCGGCCGCCGGGCGCGTGCGCGCCCCCCCTTTCCGTGCCATACCGCTTTTTTGACGCCCCGAGGGGAGCAGTGAGCGCAGCCGGCCGCCGTGCGCCCGCGCGCCCCCCTTTATCGTGCCGTACCGCTTTTTTGACGCCCCGAGGGCAGCAGGGCGCGCGGCCGGCCGCCGTGCGCCCGCGCGCCCCCCTTTCCGTGCCGTACCGCTTTTTTGACGCCCCGAGGGCAGCAGGACGCGCGGCCGGCCGCCGTGCGCCCGCGCGCCCCCCTTTCCGTGCCGTACCGCTTTTTTGACGCCCCGAGGGCAGCAGGACGCGCGGCCGGCCGCCGTGCGCCCGCGCGCCCGCGCGCCCCCCTTTCCGTGCCGTACCGCTTTTTTGACGCCCCGAGGGCAGCAGGGCGCGCGGCCGGCCGCCGTGCGCCTGCGCGCCCCCCTTTCCGTGCCGTACCGCCTTTTTGACGCCCCGAGGGCAGCAGGGCACGCGGCCGCCCCCGGCACGCGCACACCGCTGCAGAGCCCTGCAGAGCCCCCCCGCCTGCCCTTTGCAGAGATTTCACCACCCTCGCCTCGGCTCATCTGCCCTTATTTACAGCGCCTGCTGCGAGGCGCAGCGTCGCCGCGTGTCCTGCTCGAGCCGCTGCTCCTAGAGGCTTCAGTAACAGCGCTTTCCTTTGAACATCGTTGCAAAATACTCCACAGACAAAAAAGAGTCAGAGGCTGCACTTAAAAAAACAAAACGAAAACAAAAAAACCACCCACCTACTTAACGGGAGAATTTGCAAGCGTTCCAAGAAGCAGCCGTTCTTCTTTAGAACTTTCGACCTCTCGCCTTTACTGATCGTTAAACAAAATAAACAGCCCAAAGCAAGCCGCGCTATTTGCTTGACAGACTGCTCGGTTTTTATTATTAAACAGTACGAGATGCTGGCACGCGGTATCTCTTCTTCGGATTCTTGGGCTGACGTTCCTTCGGCCGCACGCACGCGGTCAAAGGCGTCTTTTTCACGTCCCGCCGTCAGGGCCTCCCCAGCAATTCCCGCAGCGACTCCCCCCTCGGGACAAACAGCTCGAGGACACGCACGGTCTCGCTAAAAGAACGGGGGCGGGGGGGGGGGGGGAACAAAGGCGTGCGCTGAGCGCGGCACTCGCAGACCCGATCTTCGGGTCCAAAAGAAAACTCTCTAAAGCGGACCAGGCGGGCCAAAGAGGTCCCTTCTTTGCGCCACGCTTCTTTCCTCGCACAGACGTCGGCCGCCTCTGCCCGCTCTCACGGTATCCCCTACCGGCAAGGACACGGCGAAACGTTTCGGAAACGACGGCGTTTCCCAGAAGCGTTTCCGCCGCCTTGGGAAAACGGCCGAAGGAGAGGCTCACGCGGGGCGCGTAGCTAGAAAGAACGCTCCGCACAAAGGCCTAAAATGACCAGCCCGGAGCAGGGATCCCGGGCTCTCCGGGAGCGCAGGAGTTCTCACGTCCTTACTGAGCAGAGACCGCTGCCCGTGAAACACGAGACGCCGCAGCGACGCCGATCGTTGGAGGGAAGCCTGCAATAAGAGCGAAAGAAAAGCAGACGTTGAGGACAAAGACCAAGTTACGAGCCCCTCGCGATTCAGACACGCTTCTAGATTTACCGCCTATTTCAAGGCGCGCCTTCGGCAATTCCGTCCGATTGATTTTCCCCGAAGCCCGAGACGCGGACGAAACGCCTCTCAAAGGAAGGTACGGCATAACCGCTCTGGCCTATAAACTACCGGTTTCGACGCAGGAAAAGCACAGGGAAAGCACTAGCGTTCCCCCCAAGAAACCACGTCCAAGCGGACCGATGAAGTAGGCCCCAAGTCTGAAAGCGGACCTAAAGGAGCCCGTTTGGCGGTCGCGAGCTGGAATACACCGTTCTCCTTCTCACTAACAACCTCCCGTAGAGACCGGCAGCTGTACAGCGCCTTCTACGCTACACGGAGGAGTCGGATAGCGGGCAGATGCCGCGTCCCGAATGCGCAACTAGAGATTTGAACGCACGGACGTAAACAAACGCCCGTGACGTAGCGGAGGTCTAGCGTATTCACGTTTACCGTGCGTCAGTTCTCCTCTGCGGACAGGCCGTTCCACCTTCTTTACTCGTTAGCTGACAGACGCCCTAGGAGAAAGCAAAGAACGGAAGAAATTCAAAAGGAAATGAAACAGATCGGAGGGAGCCTCAAAGGCTTCGATCCATCCCCCCAGGCAGCCGAACCACCTTCGCAAAGGCACACCTCAAAAGACACGGCCTTCCGGGATCGCTGCACAACCAGAAAAGAGGAACAGAAACAAACAGAACGAGAAGGCTGCAGAGGGGGCCGGAGGGCCGGAAAGGAGCCTGCTGTCCAGCGATGGTATTTTACCGCTCCTTGCGCGTTAGCAGCCCCTTTCAGATGCTTAAGCCCAAATTCTCTCAGCCCTTAGCAGCTTCAGTACCCGCGGCACCTAGTTTTTCCACGCTCTCCACTCTTCCTCGCTCTTTCCCGTCTCGGGCGAAAAGCCTCCCAGACCCCGTCTGTACTTACGCGCTCCCTTAAAACAGGATCGCCGAAATCAACCGAACGGGCTGAGCTGCTCCTCTTCCGCTCGCCGGCCCTCGGAACGTCAGCCTGCAAACGAATCGGACCACCGAGGTCACCGGCAGAGTTTCCTTTCGGAGCTCGGCCCCCCCCCCCCCCAAGCTTTAACGACGGTTTCCCAAGCGGGGCAAACGCAGGGCCTCCCTTCGGCCCCGGAACGGTTTTTATCGCGGGCTCCCAAGTCGCCGTTACGACACTAAGCGGCAAAGCAAGGCAAAGACAGCTGGGGTCGCAGCTTACCCACCTAGGCACGAAAATTCTTCTTTGAGGCCTCCCTCGCTGCTTTTGCCAGGTAAACACACCAAAACAAAGCTCCCGACAGGCAGCTGAGGCTTCACATGGACCTCGGGGCCCCGCTAGCAACGGCGACGCCGGAGCCGCCGGGCTACCAGGCGCTATTCCCCCCCCCTCCCCTCCCCTCCCCTCCCCTGCCCTGCCGGCCCGCGAACCGCGGCTTATTACTCACGAGTCCGGGAAGGACGCCGCCGACCTTCCCGCGGCCGAAGGCTCCTCGTCAGGAGCGGGCAGAGAACCTTTCCGCCGGCATTCGGAGTCTCCCGGCCGCTCTCGACACCCGATAACTTGCCGAGAAAGGGCTGAGGGCGGGAGCCTGCAGTTCTTCACGGCAGCACACAGTCGTTCCCCGATGTGCCGAACGCCTAGCATTAACACAATTTAGAAATACAAAACTACCACCGCTACAGGGCGCAAAGCCAAGCTGAAATTTCGGCAGCCAAAGCAAACCTCTGCGCGCCCGACAGAACGAGCCACGGGCATCGGCGCCTACAGCTCCTCAAGGCTTGCGAGGCCTCGTGGGCGACGTTCCTCCCCCCTGTGGCGCCTAAGAGTCAACGCTGGCATGTGACGTGACGTGACGTGACGTGACGTGACGTGACGTGACGTGACGTGACGTGACGTGACGTGAGAATTGATTCAAAGCTCAGCAGAAATTAACAATCCAAAGTTGTTTCTAAGCACAAAAGCGGATCTACTACACGAGAAGGAAGGAGTCCTAATTCCGCAAGGCTTTACCTTCTCTTCTAGCTGCCATCTTCCTGCTGCCCCAAAGACCATTGCCAGGCAATTAACCTGGGGTCGCGCTAAATGAGCCTTCCTGAAAGCCACCTCTTCGTTTTACAATTCGCACGCTTGCCTCTCCCTCTCTCTCTGGCCACCTGACCGCCGTTCCCCGAAGACGGGAATTGGCCGTCTTGGAGCTCTTAAAGCACGACGCTTCACAGATGCAGAGAGTCACGCGCACGGAAACGGATGGACGCAGCGTCCTTTCCGTAACGCGTACGCACCTTCCGTTAGATGTCGGTCATCTGTTATTCCGATCGCTATTACCGGCGAACCTTCCTCGCCGGGAGGAACGGGCTTTCCCTTTCGGGGCGACGGAGACGGCTCTCGCTCGGTTCCCTTTAATTTTATTACTTCGGCTCGCTTACGTTTTTCTGTCTCTTCAGCTTCAGCCGTGGCAACGAATCTAAAAGTTAAATATCCTATCTTTCCTTTTCTACGTACGCGCGTACGATAACAAAACAAAATACAAACGACCGAAGCAAAACTAAGGCAGCTACGGTTAACAAGAGGCGCAGGGCGGCAACGGGTCGCTTAGTCCTCAGCGCTGCCACCGGGAGAGAGGCCGAAAGAACGAACGTTCCGCATCAAGAGTTACCTTGGTTACCCGGGCCAGAACGCCTCCTGCTGTCGCAGCTTCTGGGGAGATCGAGGGTCCGCTGCTGCATTTTTGCTTCCTCCTTTCAGCCCGCCCCTTCGGGAGTAAGCGCAAAAAACCGCTCGCTCGTCCGGCTTTGCTCTTTGTCAGCATTTGCTATCGTCGGTTCCGCCTCTGTAACAAAGACAGAAAATTGCATTTCGCTTCCAACAAAACACTTCGATTTACACACGTTCTTTTTCCTCTTTCCTGTGTTTTTTTTTTTCTTTCCCCCCTTTCTTTCTTTTTCCTTCTTTCCCTCAAAGGAAAGGTCTTAATACACCGCTTTGCATCGTACGTTACAGGGTAAGCCGTTTGGAAACACTACAGGGCCGACGCCGCGCCGCAACCCTGCTCCGGGGCCCGCCTGCCCCCCCGCTCCGCTCCGCCGCGCCGCCTCCACAGGGGCGAGCGCGTGCCCCGGCCCGCGCTGCCAACGAACTGGCGCCCTAAACGCCGCGCACGCAAAACGCAAAGTCACACCCGCGCTCCCAGCGCGGCACCGGGTCCCAGCCCGCCCCCCCCCCCCACTCGCCCCGCACCGCCGCCTCCACGCAGCGACGGCCGCAGCGGGCAGGATGCAGCCCGACGCCCCCCGAACCTATGCGTTCGCCTCACCCGGGGGCCCCACATCCTTCACTCCACGCCACCTCCGCACTCACCCGCCGCCGCCGCCGAGCGAAAACGCCCTCCCTGCTCGCCGCCATCTTGCTTCCCCGCCGCCGCGCACGCGCCGCTCGCCAACGGACTGCGGCAGCAGTGGCGCTTGAGCACCGCGCACGTGCCGGCTCGGACAGCGCGGGGGGGGGGGAGCGAGAGGAGCGGGAGGGGCGGGGGGGAGCACGAGGGGAGCGGGAGGGGCGGGGGGGAGCACGAGGGGAGCCCGAGGGGTGGGGGGGAGCGGGAGGGGAGCGGGAGGGGAGCAGAGGGAGCCCGAGGGGCGGGGGGGAGCGAGGGGAGCCCGAGGGGCGGGGGGGAGTGCGAGGGGAGCCCAAGAAGCGGGGCGGAGCGCGAGGGGAGCAGGGGGAGCCCGAGGGGGGCGGGGGGAGCGCGAGGGGAGCGGGAGGGGAGCAGAGGGAGCCCGAGGGGCGGGGGGGGAGCGAGGGGAGCCCGAGGAGCCCGAGGGGCGGGGCGGAGTGCGAGGGGAGCCCAAGAAGCGGGCGGGAGCGTGAGGGGAGCAGGGGGAGCCCGAGGAGTGGGGGGAGCGCGAGGGGAGCAGGGGGAGCGCAAGGGGGGCAGGGGGAGCGCGAGGGGCGGGGCGGAGCGCGAGGGGAGCCTGAGAAGCAGGGGGGAGCGCGAGGGGAGCAGGGGGAACGCGAGGGGCGGGGCGGAGCGCGAGGGGAGCCTGAGAAGCAGGGCGGAGCGCGAGGGGAGCCGGGGGAGCCCGAGGGGCGGGGCGGAGCGCGAGGGGAGCCCGAGAAGCGGGGGGGAGCGCGAGGGGAGCCCGAGAAGCGGGGGGGAGCGCGAGGGGCGGGTGGAGCGGGAAATCCCGAGGGGCAGGGGGGAGCCGGGGGAGCCCGAGGGGCGGGGGGGAGCACGAAGGGAGGCGAGACCCGCAATGGCGCACTCGCGTGCTCATGGCGCGGCGCTGCAGCCGGGCGGCTCACGCGTGCGAACCGCAGCTCGCCGCGGCAGCCCGGGGCTCCCAGCGAGCGCCCCGGGGCTGCCCGTGCCCGTGGCCGCTCCAAGAGCACCGGGAAGGGGCGACGAGCACGCTCCATTCGCTTACCCGTTACCGAAACGCCGGAGAGCAGCAGCAAACATGGCGACCGGCACTGAGCATGTGCGCGCCGGCTGTCTGCGCATGCGCGCCCCCCCCCACGGGGTGCAGTACCGCTTTTTGGACACAGGGTGGCAGCAGTGAGCGCGGCGGAACCCAGTGCGCATGCGCGCCCCCCCCACAGGGTGCAGTACCGCTTTTTGGACACAGGGTGGCAGCAGTGAGCGCGGCGGAACCCAGTGCGCGTGCGCGCCCCCCCTTTCCGTGCCGTACCGCTTTTTTGACGCCCCCAGCGCAGCAGGGCGCGCGGCTGGCCGCCGTGCGCGTCCGCGTCCACCCTTTCCGTGCCATACCGCTTTTTTGACGCCCCGAGGGGAGCAGTGAGCGCAGCCGGCCGCCGTGCGCGTGCGCGCCCCCCTTTCCGTGCCATACCGCTTTTTTGACGCCCCGAAGGCAGCAGGGTGCGCGGCCGGCCACCGTGCGCGTGCGCGTCCCCCCTTTCTGTGCCATACCGCTTTTTTGACGCCCCGAGGGGAGCAGTGAGCGCAGCCGGCCACCGTGCGCGTGCGCGCCCCCCTTTCCGTGCCATACCGCTTTTTTGACGCCCCCAGCGCAGCCGGGCGCGCGGCCGGCCGCCGGGCGCGTGCGCGCCCCCCCTTTCCGTGCCATACCGCTTTTTTGACGCCCCGAGGGGAGCAGTGAGCGCAGCCGGCCGCCGTGCGCCCGCGCGCCCCCCTTTATCGTGCCGTACCGCTTTTTTGACGCCCCGAGGGCAGCAGGACGCGCGGCCGGCCGCCGTGCGCCCGCGCGCCCGCGCGCCCCCCTTTCCGTGCCGTACCGCTTTTTTGACGCCCCGAGGGCAGCAGGGCGCGCGGCCGGCCGCCGTGCGCCTGCGCGCCCCCCTTTCCGTGCCGTACCGCCTTTTTGACGCCCCGAGGGCAGCAGGGCACGCGGCCGCCCCCGGCACGCGCACACCGCTGCAGAGCCCTGCAGAGCCCCCCCGCCTGCCCTTTGCAGAGATTTCACCACCCTCGCCTCGGCTCATCTGCCCTTATTTACAGCGCCTGCTGCGAGGCGCAGCGTCGCCGCGTGTCCTGCTCGAGCCGCTGCTCCTAGAGGCTTCAGTAACAGCGCTTTCCTTTGAACATCGTTGCAAAATACTCCACAGACAAAAAAGAGTCAGAGGCTGCACTTAAAAAAACAAAACGAAAACAAAAAAACCACCCACCTACTTAACGGGAGAATTTGCAAGCGTTCCAAGAAGCAGCCGTTCTTCTTTAGAACTTTCGACCTCTCGCCTTTACTGATCGTTAAACAAAATAAACAGCCCAAAGCAAGCCGCGCTATTTGCTTGACAGACTGCTCGGTTTTTATTATTAAACAGTACGAGATGCTGGCACGCGGTATCTCTTCTTCGGATTCTTGGGCTGACGTTCCTTCGGCCGCACGCACGCGGTCAAAGGCGTCTTTTTCACGTCCCGCCGTCAGGGCCTCCCCAGCAATTCCCGCAGCGACTCCCCCCTCGGGACAAACAGCTCGAGGACACGCACGGTCTCGCTAAAAGAACGGGGGCGGGGGGGGGGGGGGAACAAAGGCGTGCGCTGAGCGCGGCACTCGCAGACCCGATCTTCGGGTCCAAAAGAAAACTCTCTAAAGCGGACCAGGCGGGCCAAAGAGGTCCCTTCTTTGCGCCACGCTTCTTTCCTCGCACAGACGTCGGCCGCCTCTGCCCGCTCTCACGGTATCCCCTACCGGCAAGGACACGGCGAAACGTTTCGGAAACGACGGCGTTTCCCAGAAGCGTTTCCGCCGCCTTGGGAAAACGGCCGAAGGAGAGGCTCACGCGGGGCGCGTAGCTAGAAAGAACGCTCCGCACAAAGGCCTAAAATGACCAGCCCGGAGCAGGGATCCCGGGCTCTCCGGGAGCGCAGGAGTTCTCACGTCCTTACTGAGCAGAGACCGCTGCCCGTGAAACACGAGACGCCGCAGCGACGCCGATCGTTGGAGGGAAGCCTGCAATAAGAGCGAAAGAAAAGCAGACGTTGAGGACAAAGACCAAGTTACGAGCCCCTCGCGATTCAGACACGCTTCTAGATTTACCGCCTATTTCAAGGCGCGCCTTCGGCAATTCCGTCCGATTGATTTTCCCCGAAGCCCGAGACGCGGACGAAACGCCTCTCAAAGGAAGGTACGGCATAACCGCTCTGGCCTATAAACTACCGGTTTCGACGCAGGAAAAGCACAGGGAAAGCACTAGCGTTCCCCCCAAGAAACCACGTCCAAGCGGACCGATGAAGTAGGCCCCAAGTCTGAAAGCGGACCTAAAGGAGCCCGTTTGGCGGTCGCGAGCTGGAATACACCGTTCTCCTTCTCACTAACAACCTCCCGTAGAGACCGGCAGCTGTACAGCGCCTTCTACGCTACACGGAGGAGTCGGATAGCGGGCAGATGCCGCGTCCCGAATGCGCAACTAGAGATTTGAACGCACGGACGTAAACAAACGCCCGTGACGTAGCGGAGGTCTAGCGTATTCACGTTTACCGTGCGTCAGTTCTCCTCTGCGGACAGGCCGTTCCACCTTCTTTACTCGTTAGCTGACAGACGCCCTAGGAGAAAGCAAAGAACGGAAGAAATTCAAAAGGAAATGAAACAGATCGGAGGGAGCCTCAAAGGCTTCGATCCATCCCCCCAGGCAGCCGAACCACCTTCGCAAAGGCACACCTCAAAAGACACGGCCTTCCGGGATCGCTGCACAACCAGAAAAGAGGAACAGAAACAAACAGAACGAGAAGGCTGCAGAGGGGGCCGGAGGGCCGGAAAGGAGCCTGCTGTCCAGCGATGGTATTTTACCGCTCCTTGCGCGTTAGCAGCCCCTTTCAGATGCTTAAGCCCAAATTCTCTCAGCCCTTAGCAGCTTCAGTACCCGCGGCACCTAGTTTTTCCACGCTCTCCACTCTTCCTCGCTCTTTCCCGTCTCGGGCGAAAAGCCTCCCAGACCCCGTCTGTACTTACGCGCTCCCTTAAAACAGGATCGCCGAAATCAACCGAACGGGCTGAGCTGCTCCTCTTCCGCTCGCCGGCCCTCGGAACGTCAGCCTGCAAACGAATCGGACCACCGAGGTCACCGGCAGAGTTTCCTTTCGGAGCTCGGCCCCCCCCCCCCCCAAGCTTTAACGACGGTTTCCCAAGCGGGGCAAACGCAGGGCCTCCCTTCGGCCCCGGAACGGTTTTTATCGCGGGCTCCCAAGTCGCCGTTACGACACTAAGCGGCAAAGCAAGGCAAAGACAGCTGGGGTCGCAGCTTACCCACCTAGGCACGAAAATTCTTCTTTGAGGCCTCCCTCGCTGCTTTTGCCAGGTAAACACACCAAAACAAAGCTCCCGACAGGCAGCTGAGGCTTCACATGGACCTCGGGGCCCCGCTAGCAACGGCGACGCCGGAGCCGCCGGGCTACCAGGCGCTATTCCCCCCCCCTCCCCTCCCCTCCCCTCCCCTGCCCTGCCGGCCCGCGAACCGCGGCTTATTACTCACGAGTCCGGGAAGGACGCCGCCGACCTTCCCGCGGCCGAAGGCTCCTCGTCAGGAGCGGGCAGAGAACCTTTCCGCCGGCATTCGGAGTCTCCCGGCCGCTCTCGACACCCGATAACTTGCCGAGAAAGGGCTGAGGGCGGGAGCCTGCAGTTCTTCACGGCAGCACACAGTCGTTCCCCGATGTGCCGAACGCCTAGCATTAACACAATTTAGAAATACAAAACTACCACCGCTACAGGGCGCAAAGCCAAGCTGAAATTTCGGCAGCCAAAGCAAACCTCTGCGCGCCCGACAGAACGAGCCACGGGCATCGGCGCCTACAGCTCCTCAAGGCTTGCGAGGCCTCGTGGGCGACGTTCCTCCCCCCTGTGGCGCCTAAGAGTCAACGCTGGCATGTGACGTGACGTGACGTGACGTGACGTGACGTGACGTGACGTGACGTGACGTGAGAATTGATTCAAAGCTCAGCAGAAATTAACAATCCAAAGTTGTTTCTAAGCACAAAAGCGGATCTACTACACGAGAAGGAAGGAGTCCTAATTCCGCAAGGCTTTACCTTCTCTTCTAGCTGCCATCTTCCTGCTGCCCCAAAGACCATTGCCAGGCAATTAACCTGGGGTCGCGCTAAATGAGCCTTCCTGAAAGCCACCTCTTCGTTTTACAATTCGCACGCTTGCCTCTCCCTCTCTCTCTGGCCACCTGACCGCCGTTCCCCGAAGACGGGAATTGGCCGTCTTGGAGCTCTTAAAGCACGACGCTTCACAGATGCAGAGAGTCACGCGCACGGAAACGGATGGACGCAGCGTCCTTTCCGTAACGCGTACGCACCTTCCGTTAGATGTCGGTCATCTGTTATTCCGATCGCTATTACCGGCGAACCTTCCTCGCCGGGAGGAACGGGCTTTCCCTTTCGGGGCGACGGAGACGGCTCTCGCTCGGTTCCCTTTAATTTTATTACTTCGGCTCGCTTACGTTTTTCTGTCTCTTCAGCTTCAGCCGTGGCAACGAATCTAAAAGTTAAATATCCTATCTTTCCTTTTCTACGTACGCGCGTACGATAACAAAACAAAATACAAACGACCGAAGCAAAACTAAGGCAGCTACGGTTAACAAGAGGCGCAGGGCGGCAACGGGTCGCTTAGTCCTCAGCGCTGCCACCGGGAGAGAGGCCGAAAGAACGAACGTTCCGCATCAAGAGTTACCTTGGTTACCCGGGCCAGAACGCCTCCTGCTGTCGCAGCTTCTGGGGAGATCGAGGGTCCGCTGCTGCATTTTTGCTTCCTCCTTTCAGCCCGCCCCTTCGGGAGTAAGCGCAAAAAACCGCTCGCTCGTCCGGCTTTGCTCTTTGTCAGCATTTGCTATCGTCGGTTCCGCCTCTGTAACAAAGACAGAAAATTGCATTTCGCTTCCAACAAAACACTTCGATTTACACACGTTCTTTTTCCTCTTTCCTGTGTTTTTTTTTTTCTTTCCCCCCTTTCTTTCTTTTTCCTTCTTTCCCTCAAAGGAAAGGTCTTAATACACCGCTTTGCATCGTACGTTACAGGGTAAGCCGTTTGGAAACACTACAGGGCCGACGCCGCGCCGCAACCCTGCTCCGGGGCCCGCCTGCCCCCCCGCTCCGCTCCGCCGCGCCGCCTCCACAGGGGCGAGCGCGTGCCCCGGCCCGCGCTGCCAACGAACTGGCGCCCTAAACGCCGCGCACGCAAAACGCAAAGTCACACCCGCGCTCCCAGCGCGGCACCGGGTCCCAGCCCGCCCCCCCCCCCACTCGCCCCGCACCGCCGCCTCCACGCAGCGACGGCCGCAGCGGGCAGGATGCAGCCCGACGCCCCCCGAACCTATGCGTTCGCCTCACCCGGGGGCCCCACATCCTTCACTCCACGCCACCTCCGCACTCACCCGCCGCCGCCGCCGAGCGAAAACGCCCTCCCTGCTCGCCGCCATCTTGCTTCCCCGCCGCCGCGCACGCGCCGCTCGCCAACGGACTGCGGCAGCAGTGGCGCTTGAGCACCGCGCACGTGCCGGCTCGGACAGCGCGGGGGGGGGGGAGCGAGAGGAGCGGGAGGGGCGGGGGGGAGCACGAGGGGAGCGGGAGGGGCGGGGGGGAGCACGAGGGGAGCCCGAGGGGTGGGGGGGAGCGGGAGGGGAGCGGGAGGGGAGCAGAGGGAGCCCGAGGGGCGGGGGGGAGCGAGGGGAGCCCGAGGGGCGGGGGGGAGTGCGAGGGGAGCCCAAGAAGCGGGGCGGAGCGCGAGGGGAGCAGGGGGAGCCCGAGGGGGGCGGGGGGAGCGCGAGGGGAGCGGGAGGGGAGCAGAGGGAGCCCGAGGGGCGGGGGGGGAGCGAGGGGAGCCCGAGGAGCCCGAGGGGCGGGGCGGAGTGCGAGGGGAGCCCAAGAAGCGGGCGGGAGCGTGAGGGGAGCAGGGGGAGCCCGAGGAGTGGGGGGAGCGCGAGGGGAGCAGGGGGAGCGCAAGGGGGGCAGGGGGAGCGCGAGGGGCGGGGCAGAGCGCGAGGGGAGCCTGAGAAGCAGGGGGGAGCGCGAGGGGAGCAGGGGGAACGCGAGGGGCGGGGCGGAGCGCGAGGGGAGCCTGAGAAGCAGGGCGGAGCGCGAGGGGAGCCGGGGGAGCCCGAGGGGCGGGGCGGAGCGCGAGGGGAGCCCGAGAAGCGGGGGGGAGCGCGAGGGGAGCCCGAGAAGCGGGGGGGAGCGCGAGGGGAGCCCGAGAAGCGGGGGGGAGCGCGAGGGGAGCCCGAGAAGCGGGGGGGAGCGCGAGGGGCGGGTGGAGCGGGAAATCCCGAGGGGCAGGGGGGAGCCGGGGGAGCCCGAGGGGCGGGGGGGAGCACGAAGGGAGGCGAGACCCGCAATGGCGCACTCGCGTGCTCATGGCGCGGCGCTGCAGCCGGGCGGCTCACGCGTGCGAACCGCAGCTCGCCGCGGCAGCCCGGGGCTCCCAGCGAGCGCCCCGGGGCTGCCCGTGCCCGTGGCCGCTCCAAGAGCACCGGGAAGGGGCGACGAGCACGCTCCATTCGCTTACCCGTTACCGAAACGCCGGAGAGCAGCAGCAAACATGGCGACCGGCACTGAGCATGTGCGCGCCGGCTGTCTGCGCATGCGCGCCCCCCCCCACGGGGTGCAGTACCGCTTTTTGGACACAGGGTGGCAGCAGTGAGCGCGGCGGAACCCAGTGCGCATGCGCGCCCCCCCCACAGGGTGCAGTACCACTTTTTGGACACAGGGTGGCAGCAGTGAGCGCGGCGGAACCCAGTGCGCGTGCGCGCCCCCCCTTTCCGTGCCGTACCGCTTTTTTGACGCCCCCAGCGCAGCAGGGCGCGCGGCTGGCCGCCGTGCGCGTCCGCGTCCCCCCTTTCCGTGCCATACCGCTTTTTTGACGCCCCGAGGGGAGCAGTGAGCGCAGCCGGCCGCCGTGCGCGTGCGCGCCCCCCTTTCCGTGCCATACCGCTTTTTTGACGCCCCGAAGGCAGCAGGGTGCGCGGCCGGCCGCCGTGCGCGTGCGCGTCCCCCCTTTCTGTGCCATACCGCTTTTTTGACGCCCCGAGGGGAGCAGTGAGCGCAGCCGGCCACCGTGCGCGTGCGCGCCCCCCTTTCCGTGCCATACCGCTTTTTTGACGCCCCCAGCGCAGCCGGGCGCGCGGCCGGCCGCCGGGCGCGTGCGCGCCCCCCCTTTCCGTGCCATACCGCTTTTTTGACGCCCCGAGGGGAGCAGTGAGCGCAGCCGGCCGCCGTGCGCCCGCGCGCCCCCCTTTATCGTGCCGTACCGCTTTTTTGACGCCCCGAGGGCAGCAGGACGCGCGGCCGGCCGCCGTGCGCCCGCGCGCCCGCGCGCCCCCCTTTCCGTGCCGTACCGCTTTTTTGACGCCCCGAGGGCAGCAGGGCGCGCGGCCGGCCGCCGTGCGCCTGCGCGCCCCCCTTTCCGTGCCGTACCGCCTTTTTGACGCCCCGAGGGCAGCAGGGCACGCGGCCGCCCCCGGCACGCGCACACCGCTGCAGAGCCCTGCAGAGCCCCCCCGCCTGCCCTTTGCAGAGATTTCACCACCCTCGCCTCGGCTCATCTGCCCTTATTTACAGCGCCTGCTGCGAGGCGCAGCGTCGCCGCGTGTCCTGCTCGAGCCGCTGCTCCTAGAGGCTTCAGTAACAGCGCTTTCCTTTGAACATCGTTGCAAAATACTCCACAGACAAAAAAGAGTCAGAGGCTGCACTTAAAAAAACAAAACGAAAACAAAAAAACCACCCACCTACTTAACGGGAGAATTTGCAAGCGTTCCAAGAAGCAGCCGTTCTTCTTTAGAACTTTCGACCTCTCGCCTTTACTGATCGTTAAACAAAATAAACAGCCCAAAGCAAGCCGCGCTATTTGCTTGACAGACTGCTCGGTTTTTATTATTAAACAGTACGAGATGCTGGCACGCGGTATCTCTTCTTCGGATTCTTGGGCTGACGTTCCTTCGGCCGCACGCACGCGGTCAAAGGCGTCTTTTTCACGTCCCGCCGTCAGGGCCTCCCCAGCAATTCCCGCAGCGACTCCCCCCTCGGGACAAACAGCTCGAGGACACGCACGGTCTCGCTAAAAGAACGGGGGCGGGGGGGGGGGGGGAACAAAGGCGTGCGCTGAGCGCGGCACTCGCAGACCCGATCTTCGGGTCCAAAAGAAAACTCTCTAAAGCGGACCAGGCGGGCCAAAGAGGTCCCTTCTTTGCGCCACGCTTCTTTCCTCGCACAGACGTCGGCCGCCTCTGCCCGCTCTCACGGTATCCCCTACCGGCAAGGACACGGCGAAACGTTTCGGAAACGACGGCGTTTCCCAGAAGCGTTTCCGCCGCCTTGGGAAAACGGCCGAAGGAGAGGCTCACGCGGGGCGCGTAGCTAGAAAGAACGCTCCGCACAAAGGCCTAAAATGACCAGCCCGGAGCAGGGATCCCGGGCTCTCCGGGAGCGCAGGAGTTCTCACGTCCTTACTGAGCAGAGACCGCTGCCCGTGAAACACGAGACGCCGCAGCGACGCCGATCGTTGGAGGGAAGCCTGCAATAAGAGCGAAAGAAAAGCAGACGTTGAGGACAAAGACCAAGTTACGAGCCCCTCGCGATTCAGACACGCTTCTAGATTTACCGCCTATTTCAAGGCGCGCCTTCGGCAATTCCGTCCGATTGATTTTCCCCGAAGCCCGAGACGCGGACGAAACGCCTCTCAAAGGAAGGTACGGCATAACCGCTCTGGCCTATAAACTACCGGTTTCGACGCAGGAAAAGCACAGGGAAAGCACTAGCGTTCCCCCCAAGAAACCACGTCCAAGCGGACCGATGAAGTAGGCCCCAAGTCTGAAAGCGGACCTAAAGGAGCCCGTTTGGCGGTCGCGAGCTGGAATACACCGTTCTCCTTCTCACTAACAACCTCCCGTAGAGACCGGCAGCTGTACAGCGCCTTCTACGCTACACGGAGGAGTCGGATAGCGGGCAGATGCCGCGTCCCGAATGCGCAACTAGAGATTTGAACGCACGGACGTAAACAAACGCCTGTGACGTAGCGGAGGTCTAGCGTATTCACGTTTACCGTGCGTCAGTTCTCCTCTGCGGACAGGCCGTTCCACCTTCTTTACTCGTTAGCTGACAGACGCCCTAGGAGAAAGCAAAGAACGGAAGAAATTCAAAAGGAAATGAAACAGATCGGAGGGAGCCTCAAAGGCTTCGATCCATCCCCCCAGGCAGCCGAACCACCTTCGCAAAGGCACACCTCAAAAGACACGGCCTTCCGGGATCGCTGCACAACCAGAAAAGAGGAACAGAAACAAACAGAACGAGAAGGCTGCAGAGGGGGCCGGAGGGCCGGAAAGGAGCCTGCTGTCCAGCGATGGTATTTTACCGCTCCTTGCGCGTTAGCAGCCCCTTTCAGATGCTTAAGCCCAAATTCTCTCAGCCCTTAGCAGCTTCAGTACCCGCGGCACCTAGTTTTTCCACGCTCTCCACTCTTCCTCGCTCTTTCCCGTCTCGGGCGAAAAGCCTCCCAGACCCCGTCTGTACTTACGCGCTCCCTTAAAACAGGATCGCCGAAATCAACCGAACGGGCTGAGCTGCTCCTCTTCCGCTCGCCGGCCCTCGGAACGTCAGCCTGCAAACGAATCGGACCACCGAGGTCACCGGCAGAGTTTCCTTTCGGAGCTCGGCCCCCCCCCCCCCCAAGCTTTAACGACGGTTTCCCAAGCGGGGCAAACGCAGGGCCTCCCTTCGGCCCCGGAACGGTTTTTATCGCGGGCTCCCAAGTCGCCGTTACGACACTAAGCGGCAAAGCAAGGCAAAGACAGCTGGGGTCGCAGCTTACCCACCTAGGCACGAAAATTCTTCTTTGAGGCCTCCCTCGCTGCTTTTGCCAGGTAAACACACCAAAACAAAGCTCCCGACAGGCAGCTGAGGCTTCACATGGACCTCGGGGCCCCGCTAGCAACGGCGACGCCGGAGCCGCCGGGCTACCAGGCGCTATTCCCCCCCCCTCCCCTCCCCTCCCCTCCCCTGCCCTGCCGGCCCGCGAACCGCGGCTTATTACTCACGAGTCCGGGAAGGACGCCGCCGACCTTCCCGCGGCCGAAGGCTCCTCGTCAGGAGCGGGCAGAGAACCTTTCCGCCGGCATTCGGAGTCTCCCGGCCGCTCTCGACACCCGATAACTTGCCGAGAAAGGGCTGAGGGCGGGAGCCTGCAGTTCTTCACGGCAGCACACAGTCGTTCCCCGATGTGCCGAACGCCTAGCATTAACACAATTTAGAAATACAAAACTACCACCGCTACAGGGCGCAAAGCCAAGCTGAAATTTCGGCAGCCAAAGCAAACCTCTGCGCGCCCGACAGAACGAGCCACGGGCATCGGCGCCTACAGCTCCTCAAGGCTTGCGAGGCCTCGTGGGCGACGTTCCTCCCCCCTGTGGCGCCTAAGAGTCAACGCTGGCATGTGACGTGACGTGACGTGACGTGACGTGACGTGACGTGACGTGAGAATTGATTCAAAGCTCAGCAGAAATTAACAATCCAAAGTTGTTTCTAAGCACAAAAGCGGATCTACTACACGAGAAGGAAGGAGTCCTAATTCCGCAAGGCTTTACCTTCTCTTCTAGCTGCCATCTTCCTGCTGCCCCAAAGACCATTGCCAGGCAATTAACCTGGGGTCGCGCTAAATGAGCCTTCCTGAAAGCCACCTCTTCGTTTTACAATTCGCACGCTTGCCTCTCCCTCTCTCTCTGGCCACCTGACCGCCGTTCCCCGAAGACGGGAATTGGCCGTCTTGGAGCTCTTAAAGCACGACGCTTCACAGATGCAGAGAGTCACGCGCACGGAAACGGATGGACGCAGCGTCCTTTCCGTAACGCGTACGCACCTTCCGTTAGATGTCGGTCATCTGTTATTCCGATCGCTATTACCGGCGAACCTTCCTCGCCGGGAGGAACGGGCTTTCCCTTTCGGGGCGACGGAGACGGCTCTCGCTCGGTTCCCTTTAATTTTATTACTTCGGCTCGCTTACGTTTTTCTGTCTCTTCAGCTTCAGCCGTGGCAACGAATCTAAAAGTTAAATATCCTATCTTTCCTTTTCTACGTACGCGCGTACGATAACAAAACAAAATACAAACGACCGAAGCAAAACTAAGGCAGCTACGGTTAACAAGAGGCGCAGGGCGGCAACGGGTCGCTTAGTCCTCAGCGCTGCCACCGGGAGAGAGGCCGAAAGAACGAACGTTCCGCATCAAGAGTTACCTTGGTTACCCGGGCCAGAACGCCTCCTGCTGTCGCAGCTTCTGGGGAGATCGAGGGTCCGCTGCTGCATTTTTGCTTCCTCCTTTCAGCCCGCCCCTTCGGGAGTAAGCGCAAAAAACCGCTCGCTCGTCCGGCTTTGCTCTTTGTCAGCATTTGCTATCGTCGGTTCCGCCTCTGTAACAAAGACAGAAAATTGCATTTCGCTTCCAACAAAACACTTCGATTTACACGCGTTCTTTTTCCTCTTTCCTGTGTTTTTTTTTTTCTTTCCCCCCTTTCTTTCTTTTTCCTTCTTTCCCTCAAAGGAAAGGTCTTAATACACCGCTTTGCATCGTACGTTACAGGGTAAGCCGTTTGGAAACACTACAGGGCCGACGCCGCGCCGCAACCCTGCTCCGGGGCCCGCCTGCCCCCCCGCTCCGCTCCGCCGCGCCGCCTCCACAGGGGCGAGCGCGTGCCCCGGCCCGCGCTGCCAACGAACTGGCGCCCTAAACGCCGCGCACGCAAAACGCAAAGTCACACCCGCGCTCCCAGCGCGGCGCCGGGTCCCAGCCCGCCCCCCCCCCCACTCGCCCCGCACCGCCGCCTCCACGCAGCGACGGCCGCAGCGGGCAGGATGCAGCCCGACGCCCCCCGAACCTATGCGTTCGCCTCACCCGGGGGCCCCACATCCTTCACTCCACGCCACCTCCGCACTCACCCGCCGCCGCCGCCGAGCGAAAACGCCCTCCCTGCTCGCCGCCATCTTGCTTCCCCGCCGCCGCGCACGCGCCGCTCGCCAACGGACTGCGGCAGCAGTGGCGCTTGAGCACCGCGCACGTGCCGGCTCGGACAGCGCGGGGGGGGGGGAGCGAGAGGAGCGGGAGGGGCGGGGGGGAGCACGAGGGGAGCGGGAGGGGCGGGGGGGAGCACGAGGGGAGCCCGAGGGGTGGGGGGGAGCGGGAGGGGAGCGGGAGGGGAGCAGAGGGAGCCCGAGGGGCGGGGGGGAGCGAGGGGAGCCCGAGGGGCGGGGGGGAGTGCGAGGGGAGCCCAAGAAGCGGGGCGGAGCGCGAGGGGAGCAGGGGGAGCCCGAGGGGGGCGGGGGGAGCGCGAGGGGAGCGGGAGGGGAGCAGAGGGAGCCCGAGGGGCGGGGGGGGAGCGAGGGGAGCCCGAGGAGCCCGAGGGGCGGGGCGGAGTGCGAGGGGAGCCCAAGAAGCGGGCGGGAGCGTGAGGGGAGCAGGGGGAGCCCGAGGAGTGGGGGGAGCGCGAGGGGAGCAGGGGGAGCGCAAGGGGGGCAGGGGGAGCGCGAGGGGCGGGGCGGAGCGCGAGGGGAGCCTGAGAAGCAGGGGGGAGCGCGAGGGGAGCCGGGGGAGCCCGAGGGGCGGGGCGGAGCGCGAGGGGAGCCCGAGAAGCGGGGGGGAGCGCGAGGGGAGCCCGAGAAGCGGGGGGGAGCGCGAGGGGAGCCCGAGAAGCGGGGGGGAGCGCGAGGGGCGGGTGGAGCGGGAAATCCCGAGGGGCAGGGGGGAGCCGGGGGAGCCCGAGGGGCGGGGGGGAGCACGAAGGGAGGCGAGACCCGCAATGGCGCACTCGCGTGCTCATGGCGCGGCGCTGCAGCCGGGCGGCTCACGCGTGCGAACCGCAGCTCGCCGCGGCAGCCCGGGGCTCCCAGCGAGCGCCCCGGGGCTGCCCGTGCCCGTGGCCGCTCCAAGAGCACCGGGAAGGGGCGACGAGCACGCTCCATTCGCTTACCCGTTACCGAAACGCCGGAGAGCAGCAGCAAACATGGCGACCGGCACTGAGCATGTGCGCGCCGGCTGTCTGCGCATGCGCCCCCCCCCCCCCCCCCCACGGGGTGCAGTACCGCTTTTTGGACACAGGGTGGCAGCAGTGAGCGCGGCGGAACCCAGTGCGCATGCGCGCCCCCCCCACAGGGTGCAGTACCGCTTTTTGGACACAGGGTGGCAGCAGTGAGCGCGGCGGAACCCAGTGCGCGTGCGCGCCCCCCCCACAGGGTGCAGTACCGCTTTTTGGACACAGGGTGGCAGCAGTGAGCGCGGCGGAACCCAGTGCGCGTGCGCGCCCCCCCTTTCCGTGCCGTACCGCTTTTTTGACGCCCCCAGCGCAGCAGGGCGCGCGGCTGGCCGCCGTGCGCGTCCGCGTCCCCCCTTTCCGTGCCATACCGCTTTTTTGACGCCCCGAGGGGAGCAGTGAGCGCAGCCGGCCGCCGTGCGCGTGCGCGCCCCCCTTTCCGTGCCATACCGCTTCTTTGACGCCCCGAAGGCAGCAGGGTGCGCGGCCAGCCGCCGTGCGCCCGCGCGCCCGCGCGCCCCCCTTTCCGTGCCGTACCGCTTTTTTGACGCCCCGAGGGCAGCAGGGCGCGCGGCCGGCCGCCGTGCGCCTGCGCGCCCCCCTTTCCGTGCCGTACCGCCTTTTTGACGCCCCGAGGGCAGCAGGGCACGCGGCCGCCCCCGGCACGCGCACACCGCTGCAGAGCCCTGCAGAGCCCCCCCGCCTGCCCTTTGCAGAGATTTCACCACCCTCGCCTCGGCTCATCTGCCCTTATTTACAGCGCCTGCTGCGAGGCGCAGCGTCGCCGCGTGTCCTGCTCGAGCCGCTGCTCCTAGAGGCCCGTGCGCCTGCGCGCCCCCCTTTCCGTGCCGTACCGCCTTTTTGACGCCCCGAGGGCAGCAGGGCACGCGGCCGCCCCCGGCACGCGCACACCGCTGCAGAGCCCTGCAGAGCCCCCCCGCCTGCCCTTTGCAGAGATTTCACCACCCTCGCCTCGGCTCATCTGCCCTTATTTACAGCGCCTGCTGCGAGGCGCAGCGTCGCCGCGTGTCCTGCTCGAGCCGCTGCTCCTAGAGGCTTCAGTAACAGCGCTTTCCTTTGAACATCGTTGCAAAATACTCCACAGACAAAAAAGAGTCAGAGGCTGCACTTAAAAAAACAAAACGAAAACAAAAAAACCACCCACCTACTTAACGGGAGAATTTGCAAGCGTTCCAAGAAGCAGCCGTTCTTCTTTAGAACTTTCGACCTCTCGCCTTTACTGATCGTTAAACAAAATAAACAGCCCAAAGCAAGCCGCGCTATTTGCTTGACAGACTGCTCGGTTTTTATTATTAAACAGTACGAGATGCTGGCACGCGGTATCTCTTCTTCGGATTCTTGGGCTGACGTTCCTTCGGCCGCACGCACGCGGTCAAAGGCGTCTTTTTCACGTCCCGCCGTCAGGGCCTCCCCAGCAATTCCCGCAGCGACTCCCCCCTCGGGACAAACAGCTCGAGGACACGCACGGTCTCGCTAAAAGAACGGGGGCGGGGGGGGGGGGGGAACAAAGGCGTGCGCTGAGCGCGGCACTCGCAGACCCGATCTTCGGGTCCAAAAGAAAACTCTCTAAAGCGGACCAGGCGGGCCAAAGAGGTCCCTTCTTTGCGCCACGCTTCTTTCCTCGCACAGACGTCGGCCGCCTCTGCCCGCTCTCACGGTATCCCCTACCGGCAAGGACACGGCGAAACGTTTCGGAAACGACGGCGTTTCCCAGAAGCGTTTCCGCCGCCTTGGGAAAACGGCCGAAGGAGAGGCTCACGCGGGGCGCGTAGCTAGAAAGAACGCTCCGCACAAAGGCCTAAAATGACCAGCCCGGAGCAGGGATCCCGGGCTCTCCGGGAGCGCAGGAGTTCTCACGTCCTTACTGAGCAGAGACCGCTGCCCGTGAAACACGAGACGCCGCAGCGACGCCGATCGTTGGAGGGAAGCCTGCAATAAGAGCGAAAGAAAAGCAGACGTTGAGGACAAAGACCAAGTTACGAGCCCCTCGCGATTCAGACACGCTTCTAGATTTACCGCCTATTTCAAGGCGCGCCTTCGGCAATTCCGTCCGATTGATTTTCCCCGAAGCCCGAGACGCGGACGAAACGCCTCTCAAAGGAAGGTACGGCATAACCGCTCTGGCCTATAAACTACCGGTTTCGACGCAGGAAAAGCACAGGGAAAGCACTAGCGTTCCCCCCAAGAAACCACGTCCAAGCGGACCGATGAAGTAGGCCCCAAGTCTGAAAGCGGACCTAAAGGAGCCCGTTTGGCGGTCGCGAGCTGGAATACACCGTTCTCCTTCTCACTAACAACCTCCCGTAGAGACCGGCAGCTGTACAGCGCCTTCTACGCTACACGGAGGAGTCGGATAGCGGGCAGATGCCGCGTCCCGAATGCGCAACTAGAGATTTGAACGCACGGACGTAAACAAACGCCCGTGACGTAGCGGAGGTCTAGCGTATTCACGTTTACCGTGCGTCAGTTCTCCTCTGCGGACAGGCCGTTCCACCTTCTTTACTCGTTAGCTGACAGACGCCCTAGGAGAAAGCAAAGAACGGAAGAAATTCAAAAGGAAATGAAACAGATCGGAGGGAGCCTCAAAGGCTTCGATCCATCCCCCCAGGCAGCCGAACCACCTTCGCAAAGGCACACCTCAAAAGACACGGCCTTCCGGGATCGCTGCACAACCAGAAAAGAGGAACAGAAACAAACAGAACGAGAAGGCTGCAGAGGGGGCCGGAGGGCCGGAAAGGAGCCTGCTGTCCAGCGATGGTATTTTACCGCTCCTTGCGCGTTAGCAGCCCCTTTCAGATGCTTAAGCCCAAATTCTCTCAGCCCTTAGCAGCTTCAGTACCCGCGGCACCTAGTTTTTCCACGCTCTCCACTCTTCCTCGCTCTTTCCCGTCTCGGGCGAAAAGCCTCCCAGACCCCGTCTGTACTTACGCGCTCCCTTAAAACAGGATCGCCGAAATCAACCGAACGGGCTGAGCTGCTCCTCTTCCGCTCGCCGGCCCTCGGAACGTCAGCCTGCAAACGAATCGGACCACCGAGGTCACCGGCAGAGTTTCCTTTCGGAGCTCGGCCCCCCCCCCCCCCAAGCTTTAACGACGGTTTCCCAAGCGGGGCAAACGCAGGGCCTCCCTTCGGCCCCGGAACGGTTTTTATCGCGGGCTCCCAAGTCGCCGTTACGACACTAAGCGGCAAAGCAAGGCAAAGACAGCTGGGGTCGCAGCTTACCCACCTAGGCACGAAAATTCTTCTTTGAGGCCTCCCTCGCTGCTTTTGCCAGGTAAACACACCAAAACAAAGCTCCCGACAGGCAGCTGAGGCTTCACATGGACCTCGGGGCCCCGCTAGCAACGGCGACGCCGGAGCCGCCGGGCTACCAGGCGCTATTCCCCCCCCCTCCCCTCCCCTCCCCTCCCCTGCCCTGCCGGCCCGCGAACCGCGGCTTATTACTCACGAGTCCGGGAAGGACGCCGCCGACCTTCCCGCGGCCGAAGGCTCCTCGTCAGGAGCGGGCAGAGAACCTTTCCGCCGGCATTCGGAGTCTCCCGGCCGCTCTCGACACCCGATAACTTGCCGAGAAAGGGCTGAGGGCGGGAGCCTGCAGTTCTTCACGGCAGCACACAGTCGTTCCCCGATGTGCCGAACGCCTAGCATTAACACAATTTAGAAATACAAAACTACCACCGCTACAGGGCGCAAAGCCAAGCTGAAATTTCGGCAGCCAAAGCAAACCTCTGCGCGCCCGACAGAACGAGCCACGGGCATCGGCGCCTACAGCTCCTCAAGGCTTGCGAGGCCTCGTGGGCGACGTTCCTCCCCCCTGTGGCGCCTAAGAGTCAACGCTGGCATGTGACGTGACGTGACGTGACGTGACGTGACGTGACGTGACGTGACGTGAGAATTGATTCAAAGCTCAGCAGAAATTAACAATCCAAAGTTGTTTCTAAGCACAAAAGCGGATCTACTACACGAGAAGGAAGGAGTCCTAATTCCGCAAGGCTTTACCTTCTCTTCTAGCTGCCATCTTCCTGCTGCCCCAAAGACCATTGCCAGGCAATTAACCTGGGGTCGCGCTAAATGAGCCTTCCTGAAAGCCACCTCTTCGTTTTACAATTCGCACGCTTGCCTCTCCCTCTCTCTCTGGCCACCTGACCGCCGTTCCCCGAAGACGGGAATTGGCCGTCTTGGAGCTCTTAAAGCACGACGCTTCACAGATGCAGAGAGTCACGCGCACGGAAACGGATGGACGCAGCGTCCTTTCCGTAACGCGTACGCACCTTCCGTTAGATGTCGGTCATCTGTTATTCCGATCGCTATTACCGGCGAACCTTCCTCGCCGGGAGGAACGGGCTTTCCCTTTCGGGGCGACGGAGACGGCTCTCGCTCGGTTCCCTTTAATTTTATTACTTCGGCTCGCTTACGTTTTTCTGTCTCTTCAGCTTCAGCCGTGGCAACGAATCTAAAAGTTAAATATCCTATCTTTCCTTTTCTACGTACGCGCGTACGATAACAAAACAAAATACAAACGACCGAAGCAAAACTAAGGCAGCTACGGTTAACAAGAGGCGCAGGGCGGCAACGGGTCGCTTAGTCCTCAGCGCTGCCACCGGGAGAGAGGCCGAAAGAACGAACGTTCCGCATCAAGAGTTACCTTGGTTACCCGGGCCAGAACGCCTCCTGCTGTCGCAGCTTCTGGGGAGATCGAGGGTCCGCTGCTGCATTTTTGCTTCCTCCTTTCAGCCCGCCCCTTCGGGAGTAAGCGCAAAAAACCGCTCGCTCGTCCGGCTTTGCTCTTTGTCAGCATTTGCTATCGTCGGTTCCGCCTCTGTAACAAAGACAGAAAATTGCATTTCGCTTCCAACAAAACACTTCGATTTACACACGTTCTTTTTCCTCTTTCCTGTGTTTTTTTTTTTCTTTCCCCCCTTTCTTTCTTTTTCCTTCTTTCCCTCAAAGGAAAGGTCTTAATACACCGCTTTGCATCGTACGTTACAGGGTAAGCCGTTTGGAAACACTACAGGGCCGACGCCGCGCCGCAACCCTGCTCCGGGGCCCGCCTGCCCCCCCGCTCCGCTCCGCCGCGCCGCCTCCACAGGGGCGAGCGCGTGCCCCGGCCCGCGCTGCCAACGAACTGGCGCCCTAAACGCCGCGCACGCAAAACGCAAAGTCACACCCGCGCTCCCAGCGCGGCACCGGGTCCCAGCCCGCCCCCCCCCCCACTCGCCCCGCACCGCCGCCTCCACGCAGCGACGGCCGCAGCGGGCAGGATGCAGCCCGACGCCCCCCGAACCTATGCGTTCGCCTCACCCGGGGGCCCCACATCCTTCACTCCACGCCACCTCCGCACTCACCCGCCGCCGCCGCCGAGCGAAAACGCCCTCCCTGCTCGCCGCCATCTTGCTTCCCCGCCGCCGCGCACGCGCCGCTCGCCAACGGACTGCGGCAGCAGTGGCGCTTGAGCACCGCGCACGTGCCGGCTCGGACAGCGCGGGGGGGGGGGAGCGAGAGGAGCGGGAGGGGCGGGGGGGAGCACGAGGGGAGCGGGAGGGGCGGGGGGGAGCACGAGGGGAGCCCGAGGGGTGGGGGGGAGCGGGAGGGGAGCGGGAGGGGAGCAGAGGGAGCCCGAGGGGCGGGGGGGAGCGAGGGGAGCCCGAGGGGCGGGGGGGAGTGCGAGGGGAGCCCAAGAAGCGGGGCGGAGCGCGAGGGGAGCAGGGGGAGCCCGAGGGGGGCGGGGGGAGCGCGAGGGGAGCGGGAGGGGAGCAGAGGGAGCCCGAGGGGCGGGGGGGGAGCGAGGGGAGCCCGAGGAGCCCGAGGGGCGGGGCGGAGTGCGAGGGGAGCCCAAGAAGCGGGCGGGAGCGTGAGGGGAGCAGGGGGAGCCCGAGGAGTGGGGGGAGCGCGAGGGGAGCAGGGGGAGCGCAAGGGGGGCAGGGGGAGCGCGAGGGGCGGGGCAGAGCGCGAGGGGAGCCTGAGAAGCAGGGGGGAGCGCGAGGGGAGCAGGGGGAACGCGAGGGGCGGGGCGGAGCGCGAGGGGAGCCTGAGAAGCAGGGCGGAGCGCGAGGGGAGCCGGGGGAGCCCGAGGGGCGGGGCGGAGCGCGAGGGGAGCCCGAGAAGCGGGGGGGAGCGCGAGGGGAGCCCGAGAAGCGGGGGGGAGCGCGAGGGGAGCCCGAGAAGCGGGGGGGAGCGCGAGGGGCGGGTGGAGCGGGAAATCCCGAGGGGCAGGGGGGAGCCGGGGGAGCCCGAGGGGCGGGGGGGAGCACGAAGGGAGGCGAGACCCGCAATGGCGCACTCGCGTGCTCATGGCGCGGCGCTGCAGCCGGGCGGCTCACGCGTGCGAACCGCAGCTCGCCGCGGCAGCCCGGGGCTCCCAGCGAGCGCCCCGGGGCTGCCCGTGCCCGTGGCCGCTCCAAGAGCACCGGGAAGGGGCGACGAGCACGCTCCATTCGCTTACCCGTTACCGAAACGCCGGAGAGCAGCAGCAAACATGGCGACCGGCACTGAGCATGTGCGCGCCGGCTGTCTGCGCATGCGCGCCCCCCCCCACGGGGTGCAGTACCGCTTTTTGGACACAGGGTGGCAGCAGTGAGCGCGGCGGAACCCAGTGCGCATGCGCGCCCCCCCACAGGGTGCAGTACCGCTTTTTGGACACAGGGTGGCAGCAGTGAGCGCGGCGGAACCCAGTGCGCGTGCGCGCCCCCCCTTTCCGTGCCGTACCGCTTTTTTGACGCCCCCAGCGCAGCAGGGCGCGCGGCTGGCCGCCGTGCGCGTCCGCGTCCCCCCTTTCCGTGCCATACCGCTTTTTTGACGCCCCGAGGGGAGCAGTGAGCGCAGCCGGCCGCCGTGCGCGTGCGCGCCCCCCTTTCCGTGCCATACCGCTTTTTTGACGCCCCGAAGGCAGCAGGGTGCGCGGCCGGCCGCCGTGCGCGTGCGCGTCCCCCCTTTCTGTGCCATACCGCTTTTTTGACGCCCCGAGGGGAGCAGTGAGCGCAGCCGGCCACCGTGCGCGTGCGCGCCCCCCTTTCCGTGCCATACCGCTTTTTTGACGCCCCCAGCGCAGCCGGGCGCGCGGCCGGCCGCCGGGCGCGTGCGCGCCCCCCCTTTCCGTGCCATACCGCTTTTTTGACGCCCCGAGGGGAGCAGTGAGCGCAGCCGGCCGCCGTGCGCCCGCGCGCCCCCCTTTATCGTGCCGTACCGCTTTTTTGACGCCCCGAGGGCAGCAGGACGCGCGGCCGGCCGCCGTGCGCCCGCGCGCCCGCGCGCCCCCCTTTCCGTGCCGTACCGCTTTTTTGACGCCCCGAGGGCAGCAGGGCGCGCGGCCGGCCGCCGTGCGCCTGCGCGCCCCCCTTTCCGTGCCGTACCGCCTTTTTGACGCCCCGAGGGCAGCAGGGCACGCGGCCGCCCCCGGCACGCGCACACCGCTGCAGAGCCCTGCAGAGCCCCCCCGCCTGCCCTTTGCAGAGATTTCACCACCCTCGCCTCGGCTCATCTGCCCTTATTTACAGCGCCTGCTGCGAGGCGCAGCGTCGCCGCGTGTCCTGCTCGAGCCGCTGCTCCTAGAGGCTTCAGTAACAGCGCTTTCCTTTGAACATCGTTGCAAAATACTCCACAGACAAAAAAGAGTCAGAGGCTGCACTTAAAAAAACAAAACGAAAACAAAAAAACCACCCACCTACTTAACGGGAGAATTTGCAAGCGTTCCAAGAAGCAGCCGTTCTTCTTTAGAACTTTCGACCTCTCGCCTTTACTGATCGTTAAACAAAATAAACAGCCCAAAGCAAGCCGCGCTATTTGCTTGACAGACTGCTCGGTTTTTATTATTAAACAGTACGAGATGCTGGCACGCGGTATCTCTTCTTCGGATTCTTGGGCTGACGTTCCTTCGGCCGCACGCACGCGGTCAAAGGCGTCTTTTTCACGTCCCGCCGTCAGGGCCTCCCCAGCAATTCCCGCAGCGACTCCCCCCTCGGGACAAACAGCTCGAGGACACGCACGGTCTCGCTAAAAGAACGGGGGCGGGGGGGGGGGGGGAACAAAGGCGTGCGCTGAGCGCGGCACTCGCAGACCCGATCTTCGGGTCCAAAAGAAAACTCTCTAAAGCGGACCAGGCGGGCCAAAGAGGTCCCTTCTTTGCGCCACGCTTCTTTCCTCGCACAGACGTCGGCCGCCTCTGCCCGCTCTCACGGTATCCCCTACCGGCAAGGACACGGCGAAACGTTTCGGAAACGACGGCGTTTCCCAGAAGCGTTTCCGCCGCCTTGGGAAAACGGCCGAAGGAGAGGCTCACGCGGGGCGCGTAGCTAGAAAGAACGCTCCGCACAAAGGCCTAAAATGACCAGCCCGGAGCAGGGATCCCGGGCTCTCCGGGAGCGCAGGAGTTCTCACGTCCTTACTGAGCAGAGACCGCTGCCCGTGAAACACGAGACGCCGCAGCGACGCCGATCGTTGGAGGGAAGCCTGCAATAAGAGCGAAAGAAAAGCAGACGTTGAGGACAAAGACCAAGTTACGAGCCCCTCGCGATTCAGACACGCTTCTAGATTTACCGCCTATTTCAAGGCGCGCCTTCGGCAATTCCGTCCGATTGATTTTCCCCGAAGCCCGAGACGCGGACGAAACGCCTCTCAAAGGAAGGTACGGCATAACCGCTCTGGCCTATAAACTACCGGTTTCGACGCAGGAAAAGCACAGGGAAAGCACTAGCGTTCCCCCCAAGAAACCACGTCCAAGCGGACCGATGAAGTAGGCCCCAAGTCTGAAAGCGGACCTAAAGGAGCCCGTTTGGCGGTCGCGAGCTGGAATACACCGTTCTCCTTCTCACTAACAACCTCCCGTAGAGACCGGCAGCTGTACAGCGCCTTCTACGCTACACGGAGGAGTCGGATAGCGGGCAGATGCCGCGTCCCGAATGCGCAACTAGAGATTTGAACGCACGGACGTAAACAAACGCCCGTGACGTAGCGGAGGTCTAGCGTATTCACGTTTACCGTGCGTCAGTTCTCCTCTGCGGACAGGCCGTTCCACCTTCTTTACTCGTTAGCTGACAGACGCCCTAGGAGAAAGCAAAGAACGGAAGAAATTCAAAAGGAAATGAAACAGATCGGAGGGAGCCTCAAAGGCTTCGATCCATCCCCCCAGGCAGCCGAACCACCTTCGCAAAGGCACACCTCAAAAGACACGGCCTTCCGGGATCGCTGCACAACCAGAAAAGAGGAACAGAAACAAACAGAACGAGAAGGCTGCAGAGGGGGCCGGAGGGCCGGAAAGGAGCCTGCTGTCCAGCGATGGTATTTTACCGCTCCTTGCGCGTTAGCAGCCCCTTTCAGATGCTTAAGCCCAAATTCTCTCAGCCCTTAGCAGCTTCAGTACCCGCGGCACCTAGTTTTTCCACGCTCTCCACTCTTCCTCGCTCTTTCCCGTCTCGGGCGAAAAGCCTCCCAGACCCCGTCTGTACTTACGCGCTCCCTTAAAACAGGATCGCCGAAATCAACCGAACGGGCTGAGCTGCTCCTCTTCCGCTCGCCGGCCCTCGGAACGTCAGCCTGCAAACGAATCGGACCACCGAGGTCACCGGCAGAGTTTCCTTTCGGAGCTCGGCCCCCCCCCCCCCCAAGCTTTAACGACGGTTTCCCAAGCGGGGCAAACGCAGGGCCTCCCTTCGGCCCCGGAACGGTTTTTATCGCGGGCTCCCAAGTCGCCGTTACGACACTAAGCGGCAAAGCAAGGCAAAGACAGCTGGGGTCGCAGCTTACCCACCTAGGCACGAAAATTCTTCTTTGAGGCCTCCCTCGCTGCTTTTGCCAGGTAAACACACCAAAACAAAGCTCCCGACAGGCAGCTGAGGCTTCACATGGACCTCGGGGCCCCGCTAGCAACGGCGACGCCGGAGCCGCCGGGCTACCAGGCGCTATTCCCCCCCCCTCCCCTCCCCTCCCCTCCCCTGCCCTGCCGGCCCGCGAACCGCGGCTTATTACTCACGAGTCCGGGAAGGACGCCGCCGACCTTCCCGCGGCCGAAGGCTCCTCGTCAGGAGCGGGCAGAGAACCTTTCCGCCGGCATTCGGAGTCTCCCGGCCGCTCTCGACACCCGATAACTTGCCGAGAAAGGGCTGAGGGCGGGAGCCTGCAGTTCTTCACGGCAGCACACAGTCGTTCCCCGATGTGCCGAACGCCTAGCATTAACACAATTTAGAAATACAAAACTACCACCGCTACAGGGCGCAAAGCCAAGCTGAAATTTCGGCAGCCAAAGCAAACCTCTGCGCGCCCGACAGAACGAGCCACGGGCATCGGCGCCTACAGCTCCTCAAGGCTTGCGAGGCCTCGTGGGCGACGTTCCTCCCCCCTGTGGCGCCTAAGAGTCAACGCTGGCATGTGACGTGACGTGACGTGACGTGACGTGACGTGACGTGACGTGACGTGACGTGACGATTGATTCAAAGCTCAGCAGAAATTAACAATCCAAAGTTGTTTCTAAGCACAAAAGCGGATCTACTACACGAGAAGGAAGGAGTCCTAATTCCGCAAGGCTTTACCTTCTCTTCTAGCTGCCATCTTCCTGCTGCCCCAAAGACCATTGCCAGGCAATTAACCTGGGGTCGCGCTAAATGAGCCTTCCTGAAAGCCACCTCTTCGTTTTACAATTCGCACGCTTGCCTCTCCCTCTCTCTCTGGCCACCTGACCGCCGTTCCCCGAAGACGGGAATTGGCCGTCTTGGAGCTCTTAAAGCACGACGCTTCACAGATGCAGAGAGTCACGCGCACGGAAACGGATGGACGCAGCGTCCTTTCCGTAACGCGTACGCACCTTCCGTTAGATGTCGGTCATCTGTTATTCCGATCGCTATTACCGGCGAACCTTCCTCGCCGGGAGGAACGGGCTTTCCCTTTCGGGGCGACGGAGACGGCTCTCGCTCGGTTCCCTTTAATTTTATTACTTCGGCTCGCTTACGTTTTTCTGTCTCTTCAGCTTCAGCCGTGGCAACGAATCTAAAAGTTAAATATCCTATCTTTCCTTTTCTACGTACGCGCGTACGATAACAAAACAAAATACAAACGACCGAAGCAAAACTAAGGCAGCTACGGTTAACAAGAGGCGCAGGGCGGCAACGGGTCGCTTAGTCCTCAGCGCTGCCACCGGGAGAGAGGCCGAAAGAACGAACGTTCCGCATCAAGAGTTACCTTGGTTACCCGGGCCAGAACGCCTCCTGCTGTCGCAGCTTCTGGGGAGATCGAGGGTCCGCTGCTGCATTTTTGCTTCCTCCTTTCAGCCCGCCCCTTCGGGAGTAAGCGCAAAAAACCGCTCGCTCGTCCGGCTTTGCTCTTTGTCAGCATTTGCTATCGTCGGTTCCGCCTCTGTAACAAAGACAGAAAATTGCATTTCGCTTCCAACAAAACACTTCGATTTACACACGTTCTTTTTCCTCTTTCCTGTGTTTTTTTTTTTCTTTCCCCCCTTTCTTTCTTTTTCCTTCTTTCCCTCAAAGGAAAGGTCTTAATACACCGCTTTGCATCGTACGTTACAGGGTAAGCCGTTTGGAAACACTACAGGGCCGACGCCGCGCCGCAACCCTGCTCCGGGGCCCGCCTGCCCCCCCGCTCCGCTCCGCCGCGCCGCCTCCACAGGGGCGAGCGCGTGCCCCGGCCCGCGCTGCCAACGAACTGGCGCCCTAAACGCCGCGCACGCAAAACGCAAAGTCACACCCGCGCTCCCAGCGCGGCGCCGGGTCCCAGCCCGCCCCCCCCCCCCACTCGCCCCGCACCGCCGCCTCCACGCAGCGACGGCCGCAGCGGGCAGGATGCAGCCCGACGCCCCCCGAACCTATGCGTTCGCCTCACCCGGGGGCCCCACATCCTTCACTCCACGCCACCTCCGCACTCACCCGCCGCCGCCGCCGAGCGAAAACGCCCTCCCTGCTCGCCGCCATCTTGCTTCCCCGCCGCCGCGCACGCGCCGCTCGCCAACGGACTGCGGCAGCAGTGGCGCTTGAGCACCGCGCACGTGCCGGCTCGGACAGCGCGGGGGGGGGGGAGCGAGAGGAGCGGGAGGGGCGGGGGGGAGCACGAGGGGAGCGGGAGGGGCGGGGGGGAGCACGAGGGGAGCCCGAGGGGTGGGGGGGAGCGGGAGGGGAGCGGGAGGGGAGCAGAGGGAGCCCGAGGGGCGGGGGGGAGCGAGGGGAGCCCGAGGGGCGGGGGGGAGTGCGAGGGGAGCCCAAGAAGCGGGGCGGAGCGCGAGGGGAGCAGGGGGAGCCCGAGGGGGGCGGGGGGAGCGCGAGGGGAGCGGGAGGGGAGCAGAGGGAGCCCGAGGGGCGGGGGGGGAGCGAGGGGAGCCCGAGGAGCCCGAGGGGCGGGGCGGAGTGCGAGGGGAGCCCAAGAAGCGGGCGGGAGCGTGAGGGGAGCAGGGGGAGCCCGAGGAGTGGGGGGAGCGCGAGGGGAGCAGGGGGAGCGCAAGGGGGGCAGGGGGAGCGCGAGGGGCGGGGCGGAGCGCGAGGGGAGCCTGAGAAGCAGGGGGGAGCGCGAGGGGAGCAGGGGGAACGCGAGGGGCGGGGCGGAGCGCGAGGGGAGCCTGAGAAGCAGGGCGGAGCGCGAGGGGAGCCGGGGGAGCCCGAGGGGCGGGGCGGAGCGCGAGGGGAGCCCGAGAAGCGGGGGGGAGCGCGAGGGGAGCCCGAGAAGCGGGGGGGAGCGCGAGGGGCGGGTGGAGCGGGAAATCCCGAGGGGCAGGGGGGAGCCGGGGGAGCCCGAGGGGCGGGGGGGAGCACGAAGGGAGGCGAGACCCGCAATGGCGCACTCGCGTGCTCATGGCGCGGCGCTGCAGCCGGGCGGCTCACGCGTGCGAACCGCAGCTCGCCGCGGCAGCCCGGGGCTCCCAGCGAGCGCCCCGGGGCTGCCCGTGCCCGTGGCCGCTCCAAGAGCACCGGGAAGGGGCGACGAGCACGCTCCATTCGCTTACCCGTTACCGAAACGCCGGAGAGCAGCAGCAAACATGGCGACCGGCACTGAGCATGTGCGCGCCGGCTGTCTGCGCATGCGCCCCCCCCCCACGGGGTGCAGTACCGCTTTTTGGACACAGGGTGGCAGCAGTGAGCGCGGCGGAACCCAGTGCGCATGCGCGCCCCCCCCACAGGGTGCAGTACCGCTTTTTGGACACAGGGTGGCAGCAGTGAGCGCGGCGGAACCCAGTGCGCGTGCGCGCCCCCCCTTTCCGTGCCGTACCGCTTTTTTGACGCCCCCAGCGCAGCAGGGCGCGCGGCTGGCCGCCGTGCGCGTCCGCGTCCCCCCTTTCCGTGCCATACCGCTTTTTTGACGCCCCGAGGGGAGCAGTGAGCGCAGCCGGCCACCGTGCGCGTGCGCGCCCCCCTTTCCGTGCCATACCGCTTTTTTGACGCCCCCAGCGCAGCCGGGCGCGCGGCCGGCCGCCGGGCGCGTGCGCGCCCCCCCTTTCCGTGCCATACCGCTTTTTTGACGCCCCGAGGGGAGCAGTGAGCGCAGCCGGCCGCCGTGCGCCCGCGCGCCCCCCTTTATCGTGCCGTACCGCTTTTTTGACGCCCCGAGGGCAGCAGGGCGCGCGGCCGGCCGCCGTGCGCCCACGCGCCCCCCTTTATCGTGCCGTACCGCTTTTTTGACGCCCCGAGGGCAGCAGGGCGCGCGGCCGGCCGCCGTGCGCCCGCGCGCCCCCCTTTCCGTGCCGTACCGCTTTTTTGACGCCCCGAGGGCAGCAGGGCGCGCGGCCGGCCGCCGTGCGCCCGCGCGCCCGCGCGCCCCCCTTTCCGTGCCGTACCGCTTTTTTGACGCCCCGAGGGCAGCAGGGCGCGCGGCCGGCCGCCGTGCGCCCGCGCGCCCGCGCGCCCCCCTTTCCGTGCCGTACCGCTTTTTTGACGCCCCGAGGGCAGCAGGACGCGCGGCCGGCCGCCGTGCGCCCGCGCGCCCCCCTTTCCGTGCCGTACCGCTTTTTTGACGCCCCGAGGGCAGCAGGGCGCGCGGCCGGCCGCCGTGCGCCTGCGCGCCCCCCTTTCCGTGCCGTACCGCCTTTTTGACGCCCCGAGGGCAGCAGGGCACGCGGCCGCCCCCGGCACGCGCACACCGCTGCAGAGCCCTGCAGAGTCCCCCCGCCTGCCCTTTGCAGAGATTTCACCACCCTCGCCTCGGCTCATCTGCCCTTATTTACAGCGCCTGCTGCGAGGCGCAGCGTCGCCGCGTGTCCTGCTCGAGCCGCTGCTCCTAGAGGCTTCAGTAACAGCGCTTTCCTTTGAACATCGTTGCAAAATACTCCACAGACAAAAAAGAGTCAGAGGCTGCACTTAAAAAAACAAAACGAAAACAAAAAAACCACCCACCTACTTAACGGGAGAATTTGCAAGCGTTCCAAGAAGCAGCCGTTCTTCTTTAGAACTTTCGACCTCTCGCCTTTACTGATCGTTAAACAAAATAAACAGCCCAAAGCAAGCCGCGCTATTTGCTTGACAGACTGCTCGGTTTTTATTATTAAACAGTACGAGATGCTGGCACGCGGTATCTCTTCTTCGGATTCTTGGGCTGACGTTCCTTCGGCCGCACGCACGCGGTCAAAGGCGTCTTTTTCACGTCCCGCCGTCAGGGCCTCCCCAGCAATTCCCGCAGCGACTCCCCCCTCGGGACAAACAGCTCGAGGACACGCACGGTCTCGCTAAAAGAACGGGGGCGGGGGGGGGGGGGGGAACAAAGGCGTGCGCTGAGCGCGGCACTCGCAGACCCGATCTTCGGGTCCAAAAGAAAACTCTCTAAAGCGGACCAGGCGGGCCAAAGAGGTCCCTTCTTTGCGCCACGCTTCTTTCCTCGCACAGACGTCGGCCGCCTCTGCCCGCTCTCACGGTATCCCCTACCGGCAAGGACACGGCGAAACGTTTCGGAAACGACGGCGTTTCCCAGAAGCGTTTCCGCCGCCTTGGGAAAACGGCCGAAGGAGAGGCTCACGCGGGGCGCGTAGCTAGAAAGAACGCTCCGCACAAAGGCCTAAAATGACCAGCCCGGAGCAGGGATCCCGGGCTCTCCGGGAGCGCAGGAGTTCTCACGTCCTTACTGAGCAGAGACCGCTGCCCGTGAAACACGAGACGCCGCAGCGACGCCGATCGTTGGAGGGAAGCCTGCAATAAGAGCGAAAGAAAAGCAGACGTTGAGGACAAAGACCAAGTTACGAGCCCCTCGCGATTCAGACACGCTTCTAGATTTACCGCCTATTTCAAGGCGCGCCTTCGGCAATTCCGTCCGATTGATTTTCCCCGAAGCCCGAGACGCGGACGAAACGCCTCTCAAAGGAAGGTACGGCATAACCGCTCTGGCCTATAAACTACCGGTTTCGACGCAGGAAAAGCACAGGGAAAGCACTAGCGTTCCCCCCAAGAAACCACGTCCAAGCGGACCGATGAAGTAGGCCCCAAGTCTGAAAGCGGACCTAAAGGAGCCCGTTTGGCGGTCGCGAGCTGGAATACACCGTTCTCCTTCTCACTAACAACCTCCCGTAGAGACCGGCAGCTGTACAGCGCCTTCTACGCTACACGGAGGAGTCGGATAGCGGGCAGATGCCGCGTCCCGAATGCGCAACTAGAGATTTGAACGCACGGACGTAAACAAACGCCCGTGACGTAGCGGAGGTCTAGCGTATTCACGTTTACCGTGCGTCAGTTCTCCTCTGCGGACAGGCCGTTCCACCTTCTTTACTCGTTAGCTGACAGACGCCCTAGGAGAAAGCAAAGAACGGAAGAAATTCAAAAGGAAATGAAACAGATCGGAGGGAGCCTCAAAGGCTTCGATCCATCCCCCCAGGCAGCCGAACCACCTTCGCAAAGGCACACCTCAAAAGACACGGCCTTCCGGGATCGCTGCACAACCAGAAAAGAGGAACAGAAACAAACAGAACGAGAAGGCTGCAGAGGGGGCCGGAGGGCCGGAAAGGAGCCTGCTGTCCAGCGATGGTATTTTACCGCTCCTTGCGCGTTAGCAGCCCCTTTCAGATGCTTAAGCCCAAATTCTCTCAGCCCTTAGCAGCTTCAGTACCCGCGGCACCTAGTTTTTCCACGCTCTCCACTCTTCCTCGCTCTTTCCCGTCTCGGGCGAAAAGCCTCCCAGACCCCGTCTGTACTTACGCGCTCCCTTAAAACAGGATCGCCGAAATCAACCGAACGGGCTGAGCTGCTCCTCTTCCGCTCGCCGGCCCTCGGAACGTCAGCCTGCAAACGAATCGGACCACCGAGGTCACCGGCAGAGTTTCCTTTCGGAGCTCGGCCCCCCCCCCCCCCCAAGCTTTAACGACGGTTTCCCAAGCGGGGCAAACGCAGGGCCTCCCTTCGGCCCCGGAACGGTTTTTATCGCGGGCTCCCAAGTCGCCGTTACGACACTAAGCGGCAAAGCAAGGCAAAGACAGCTGGGGTCGCAGCTTACCCACCTAGGCACGAAAATTCTTCTTTGAGGCCTCCCTCGCTGCTTTTGCCAGGTAAACACACCAAAACAAAGCTCCCGACAGGCAGCTGAGGCTTCACATGGACCTCGGGGCCCCGCTAGCAACGGCGACGCCGGAGCCGCCGGGCTACCAGGCGCTATTCCCCCCCCCTCCCCTCCCCTCCCCTCCCCTGCCCTGCCGGCCCGCGAACCGCGGCTTATTACTCACGAGTCCGGGAAGGACGCCGCCGACCTTCCCGCGGCCGAAGGCTCCTCGTCAGGAGCGGGCAGAGAACCTTTCCGCCGGCATTCGGAGTCTCCCGGCCGCTCTCGACACCCGATAACTTGCCGAGAAAGGGCTGAGGGCGGGAGCCTGCAGTTCTTCACGGCAGCACACAGTCGTTCCCCGATGTGCCGAACGCCTAGCATTAACACAATTTAGAAATACAAAACTACCACCGCTACAGGGCGCAAAGCCAAGCTGAAATTTCGGCAGCCAAAGCAAACCTCTGCGCGCCCGACAGAACGAGCCACGGGCATCGGCGCCTACAGCTCCTCAAGGCTTGCGAGGCCTCGTGGGCGACGTTCCTCCCCCCTGTGGCGCCTAAGAGTCAACGCTGGCATGTGACGTGACGTGACGTGACGTGACGTGACGTGACGTGACGTGAGAATTGATTCAAAGCTCAGCAGAAATTAACAATCCAAAGTTGTTTCTAAGCACAAAAGCGGATCTACTACACGAGAAGGAAGGAGTCCTAATTCCGCAAGGCTTTACCTTCTCTTCTAGCTGCCATCTTCCTGCTGCCCCAAAGACCATTGCCAGGCAATTAACCTGGGGTCGCGCTAAATGAGCCTTCCTGAAAGCCACCTCTTCGTTTTACAATTCGCACGCTTGCCTCTCCCTCTCTCTCTGGCCACCTGACCGCCGTTCCCCGAAGACGGGAATTGGCCGTCTTGGAGCTCTTAAAGCACGACGCTTCACAGATGCAGAGAGTCACGCGCACGGAAACGGATGGACGCAGCGTCCTTTCCGTAACGCGTACGCACCTTCCGTTAGATGTCGGTCATCTGTTATTCCGATCGCTATTACCGGCGAACCTTCCTCGCCGGGAGGAACGGGCTTTCCCTTTCGGGGCGACGGAGACGGCTCTCGCTCGGTTCCCTTTAATTTTATTACTTCGGCTCGCTTACGTTTTTCTGTCTCTTCAGCTTCAGCCGTGGCAACGAATCTAAAAGTTAAATATCCTATCTTTCCTTTTCTACGTACGCGCGTACGATAACAAAACAAAATACAAACGACCGAAGCAAAACTAAGGCAGCTACGGTTAACAAGAGGCGCAGGGCGGCAACGGGTCGCTTAGTCCTCAGCGCTGCCACCGGGAGAGAGGCCGAAAGAACGAACGTTCCGCATCAAGAGTTACCTTGGTTACCCGGGCCAGAACGCCTCCTGCTGTCGCAGCTTCTGGGGAGATCGAGGGTCCGCTGCTGCATTTTTGCTTCCTCCTTTCAGCCCGCCCCTTCGGGAGTAAGCGCAAAAAACCGCTCGCTCGTCCGGCTTTGCTCTTTGTCAGCATTTGCTATCGTCGGTTCCGCCTCTGTAACAAAGACAGAAAATTGCATTTCGCTTCCAACAAAACACTTCGATTTACACACGTTCTTTTTCCTCTTTCCTGTGTTTTTTTTTTTCTTTCCCCCCTTTCTTTCTTTTTCCTTCTTTCCCTCAAAGGAAAGGTCTTAATACACCGCTTTGCATCGTACGTTACAGGGTAAGCCGTTTGGAAACACTACAGGGCCGACGCCGCGCCGCAACCCTGCTCCGGGGCCCGCCTGCCCCCCCGCTCCGCTCCGCCGCGCCGCCTCCACAGGGGCGAGCGCGTGCCCCGGCCCGCGCTGCCAACGAACTGGCGCCCTAAACGCCGCGCACGCAAAACGCAAAGTCACACCCGCGCTCCCAGCGCGGCGCCGGGTCCCAGCCCGCCCCCCCCCCCCACTCGCCCCGCACCGCCGCCTCCACGCAGCGACGGCCGCAGCGGGCAGGATGCAGCCCGACGCCCCCCGAACCTATGCGTTCGCCTCACCCGGGGGCCCCACATCCTTCACTCCACGCCACCTCCGCACTCACCCGCCGCCGCCGCCGAGCGAAAACGCCCTCCCTGCTCGCCGCCATCTTGCTTCCCCGCCGCCGCGCACGCGCCGCTCGCCAACGGACTGCGGCAGCAGTGGCGCTTGAGCACCGCGCACGTGCCGGCTCGGACAGCGCGGGGGGGGGGGAGCGAGAGGAGCGGGAGGGGCGGGGGGGAGCACGAGGGGAGCGGGAGGGGCGGGGGGGAGCACGAGGGGAGCCCGAGGGGTGGGGGGGAGCGGGAGGGGAGCGGGAGGGGAGCAGAGGGAGCCCGAGGGGCGGGGGGGAGCGAGGGGAGCCCGAGGGGCGGGGGGGAGTGCGAGGGGAGCCCAAGAAGCGGGGCGGAGCGCGAGGGGAGCAGGGGGAGCCCGAGGGGGGCGGGGGGAGCGCGAGGGGAGCGGGAGGGGAGCAGAGGGAGCCCGAGGGGCGGGGGGGGAGCGAGGGGAGCCCGAGGAGCCCGAGGGGCGGGGCGGAGTGCGAGGGGAGCCCAAGAAGCGGGCGGGAGCGTGAGGGGAGCAGGGGGAGCCCGAGGAGTGGGGGGAGCGCGAGGGGAGCAGGGGGAGCGCAAGGGGGGCAGGGGGAGCGCGAGGGGCGGGGCGGAGCGCGAGGGGAGCCTGAGAAGCAGGGCGGAGCGCGAGGGGAGCCGGGGGAGCCCGAGGGGCGGGGCGGAGCGCGAGGGGAGCCCGAGAAGCGGGGGGGAGCGCGAGGGGAGCCCGAGAAGCGGGGGGGAGCGCGAGGGGAGCCCGAGAAGCGGGGGGGAGCGCGAGGGGCGGGTGGAGCGGGAAATCCCGAGGGGCAGGGGGGAGCCGGGGGAGCCCGAGGGGCGGGGGGGAGCACGAAGGGAGGCGAGACCCGCAATGGCGCACTCGCGTGCTCATGGCGCGGCGCTGCAGCCGGGCGGCTCACGCGTGCGAACCGCAGCTCGCCGCGGCAGCCCGGGGCTCCCAGCGAGCGCCCCGGGGCTGCCCGTGCCCGTGGCCGCTCCAAGAGCACCGGGAAGGGGCGACGAGCACGCTCCATTCGCTTACCCGTTACCGAAACGCCGGAGAGCAGCAGCAAACATGGCGACCGGCACTGAGCATGTGCGCGCCGGCTGTCTGCGCATGCGCCCCCCCCCCACGGGGTGCAGTACCGCTTTTTGGACACAGGGTGGCAGCAGTGAGCGCGGCGGAACCCAGTGCGCATGCGCGCCCCCCCCACAGGGTGCAGTACCGCTTTTTGGACACAGGGTGGCAGCAGTGAGCGCGGCGGAACCCAGTGCGCGTGCGCGCCCCCCCCACAGGGTGCAGTACCGCTTTTTGGACACAGGGTGGCAGCAGTGAGCGCGGCGGAACCCAGTGCGCGTGCGCGCCCCCCCCTTTCCGTGCCGTACCGCTTTTTTGACGCCCCCAGCGCAGCAGGGCGCGCGGCTGGCCGCCGTGCGCGTCCGCGTCCCCCCTTTCCGTGCCATACCGCTTTTTTGACGCCCCGAGGGGAGCAGTGAGCGCAGCCGGCCGCCGTGCGCGTGCGCGCCCCCCTTTCCGTGCCATACCGCTTCTTTGACGCCCCGAAGGCAGCAGGGTGCGCGGCCAGCCGCCGTGCGCCCGCGCGCCCGCGCGCCCCCCTTTCCGTGCCGTACCGCTTTTTTGACGCCCCGAGGGCAGCAGGGCGCGCGGCCGGCCGCCGTGCGCCTGCGCGCCCCCCTTTCCGTGCCGTACCGCCTTTTTGACGCCCCGAGGGCAGCAGGGCACGCGGCCGCCCCCGGCACGCGCACACCGCTGCAGAGCCCTGCAGAGCCCCCCCGCCTGCCCTTTGCAGAGATTTCACCACCCTCGCCTCGGCTCATCTGCCCTTATTTACAGCGCCTGCTGCGAGGCGCAGCGTCGCCGCGTGTCCTGCTCGAGCCGCTGCTCCTAGAGGCTTCAGTAACAGCGCTTTCCTTTGAACATCGTTGCAAAATACTCCACAGACAAAAAAGAGTCAGAGGCTGCACTTAAAAAAACAAAACGAAAACAAAAAAACCACCCACCTACTTAACGGGAGAATTTGCAAGCGTTCCAAGAAGCAGCCGTTCTTCTTTAGAACTTTCGACCTCTCGCCTTTACTGATCGTTAAACAAAATAAACAGCCCAAAGCAAGCCGCGCTATTTGCTTGACAGACTGCTCGGTTTTTATTATTAAACAGTACGAGATGCTGGCACGCGGTATCTCTTCTTCGGATTCTTGGGCTGACGTTCCTTCGGCCGCACGCACGCGGTCAAAGGCGTCTTTTTCACGTCCCGCCGTCAGGGCCTCCCCAGCAATTCCCGCAGCGACTCCCCCCTCGGGACAAACAGCTCGAGGACACGCACGGTCTCGCTAAAAGAACGGGGGCGGGGGGGGGGGGGGGAACAAAGGCGTGCGCTGAGCGCGGCACTCGCAGACCCGATCTTCGGGTCCAAAAGAAAACTCTCTAAAGCGGACCAGGCGGGCCAAAGAGGTCCCTTCTTTGCGCCACGCTTCTTTCCTCGCACAGACGTCGGCCGCCTCTGCCCGCTCTCACGGTATCCCCTACCGGCAAGGACACGGCGAAACGTTTCGGAAACGACGGCGTTTCCCAGAAGCGTTTCCGCCGCCTTGGGAAAACGGCCGAAGGAGAGGCTCACGCGGGGCGCGTAGCTAGAAAGAACGCTCCGCACAAAGGCCTAAAATGACCAGCCCGGAGCAGGGATCCCGGGCTCTCCGGGAGCGCAGGAGTTCTCACGTCCTTACTGAGCAGAGACCGCTGCCCGTGAAACACGAGACGCCGCAGCGACGCCGATCGTTGGAGGGAAGCCTGCAATAAGAGCGAAAGAAAAGCAGACGTTGAGGACAAAGACCAAGTTACGAGCCCCTCGCGATTCAGACACGCTTCTAGATTTACCGCCTATTTCAAGGCGCGCCTTCGGCAATTCCGTCCGATTGATTTTCCCCGAAGCCCGAGACGCGGACGAAACGCCTCTCAAAGGAAGGTACGGCATAACCGCTCTGGCCTATAAACTACCGGTTTCGACGCAGGAAAAGCACAGGGAAAGCACTAGCGTTCCCCCCAAGAAACCACGTCCAAGCGGACCGATGAAGTAGGCCCCAAGTCTGAAAGCGGACCTAAAGGAGCCCGTTTGGCGGTCGCGAGCTGGAATACACCGTTCTCCTTCTCACTAACAACCTCCCGTAGAGACCGGCAGCTGTACAGCGCCTTCTACGCTACACGGAGGAGTCGGATAGCGGGCAGATGCCGCGTCCCGAATGCGCAACTAGAGATTTGAACGCACGGACGTAAACAAACGCCCGTGACGTAGCGGAGGTCTAGCGTATTCACGTTTACCGTGCGTCAGTTCTCCTCTGCGGACAGGCCGTTCCACCTTCTTTACTCGTTAGCTGACAGACGCCCTAGGAGAAAGCAAAGAACGGAAGAAATTCAAAAGGAAATGAAACAGATCGGAGGGAGCCTCAAAGGCTTCGATCCATCCCCCCAGGCAGCCGAACCACCTTCGCAAAGGCACACCTCAAAAGACACGGCCTTCCGGGATCGCTGCACAACCAGAAAAGAGGAACAGAAACAAACAGAACGAGAAGGCTGCAGAGGGGGCCGGAGGGCCGGAAAGGAGCCTGCTGTCCAGCGATGGTATTTTACCGCTCCTTGCGCGTTAGCAGCCCCTTTCAGATGCTTAAGCCCAAATTCTCTCAGCCCTTAGCAGCTTCAGTACCCGCGGCACCTAGTTTTTCCACGCTCTCCACTCTTCCTCGCTCTTTCCCGTCTCGGGCGAAAAGCCTCCCAGACCCCGTCTGTACTTACGCGCTCCCTTAAAACAGGATCGCCGAAATCAACCGAACGGGCTGAGCTGCTCCTCTTCCGCTCGCCGGCCCTCGGAACGTCAGCCTGCAAACGAATCGGACCACCGAGGTCACCGGCAGAGTTTCCTTTCGGAGCTCGGCCCCCCCCCCCCCAAGCTTTAACGACGGTTTCCCAAGCGGGGCAAACGCAGGGCCTCCCTTCGGCCCCGGAACGGTTTTTATCGCGGGCTCCCAAGTCGCCGTTACGACACTAAGCGGCAAAGCAAGGCAAAGACAGCTGGGGTCGCAGCTTACCCACCTAGGCACGAAAATTCTTCTTTGAGGCCTCCCTCGCTGCTTTTGCCAGGTAAACACACCAAAACAAAGCTCCCGACAGGCAGCTGAGGCTTCACATGGACCTCGGGGCCCCGCTAGCAACGGCGACGCCGGAGCCGCCGGGCTACCAGGCGCTATTCCCCCCCCCTCCCCTCCCCTCCCCTCCCCTGCCCTGCCGGCCCGCGAACCGCGGCTTATTACTCACGAGTCCGGGAAGGACGCCGCCGACCTTCCCGCGGCCGAAGGCTCCTCGTCAGGAGCGGGCAGAGAACCTTTCCGCCGGCATTCGGAGTCTCCCGGCCGCTCTCGACACCCGATAACTTGCCGAGAAAGGGCTGAGGGCGGGAGCCTGCAGTTCTTCACGGCAGCACACAGTCGTTCCCCGATGTGCCGAACGCCTAGCATTAACACAATTTAGAAATACAAAACTACCACCGCTACAGGGCGCAAAGCCAAGCTGAAATTTCGGCAGCCAAAGCAAACCTCTGCGCGCCCGACAGAACGAGCCACGGGCATCGGCGCCTACAGCTCCTCAAGGCTTGCGAGGCCTCGTGGGCGACGTTCCTCCCCCCTGTGGCGCCTAAGAGTCAACGCTGGCATGTGACGTGACGTGACGTGACGTGACGTGACGTGACGTGACGTGAGAATTGATTCAAAGCTCAGCAGAAATTAACAATCCAAAGTTGTTTCTAAGCACAAAAGCGGATCTACTACACGAGAAGGAAGGAGTCCTAATTCCGCAAGGCTTTACCTTCTCTTCTAGCTGCCATCTTCCTGCTGCCCCAAAGACCATTGCCAGGCAATTAACCTGGGGTCGCGCTAAATGAGCCTTCCTGAAAGCCACCTCTTCGTTTTACAATTCGCACGCTTGCCTCTCCCTCTCTCTCTGGCCACCTGACCGCCGTTCCCCGAAGACGGGAATTGGCCGTCTTGGAGCTCTTAAAGCACGACGCTTCACAGATGCAGAGAGTCACGCGCACGGAAACGGATGGACGCAGCGTCCTTTCCGTAACGCGTACGCACCTTCCGTTAGATGTCGGTCATCTGTTATTCCGATCGCTATTACCGGCGAACCTTCCTCGCCGGGAGGAACGGGCTTTCCCTTTCGGGGCGACGGAGACGGCTCTCGCTCGGTTCCCTTTAATTTTATTACTTCGGCTCGCTTACGTTTTTCTGTCTCTTCAGCTTCAGCCGTGGCAACGAATCTAAAAGTTAAATATCCTATCTTTCCTTTTCTACGTACGCGCGTACGATAACAAAACAAAATACAAACGACCGAAGCAAAACTAAGGCAGCTACGGTTAACAAGAGGCGCAGGGCGGCAACGGGTCGCTTAGTCCTCAGCGCTGCCACCGGGAGAGAGGCCGAAAGAACGAACGTTCCGCATCAAGAGTTACCTTGGTTACCCGGGCCAGAACGCCTCCTGCTGTCGCAGCTTCTGGGGAGATCGAGGGTCCGCTGCTGCATTTTTGCTTCCTCCTTTCAGCCCGCCCCTTCGGGAGTAAGCGCAAAAAACCGCTCGCTCGTCCGGCTTTGCTCTTTGTCAGCATTTGCTATCGTCGGTTCCGCCTCTGTAACAAAGACAGAAAATTGCATTTCGCTTCCAACAAAACACTTCGATTTACACACGTTCTTTTTCCTCTTTCCTGTGTTTTTTTTTTTCTTTCCCCCCTTTCTTTCTTTTTCCTTCTTTCCCTCAAAGGAAAGGTCTTAATACACCGCTTTGCATCGTACGTTACAGGGTAAGCCGTTTGGAAACACTACAGGGCCGACGCCGCGCCGCAACCCTGCTCCGGGGCCCGCCTGCCCCCCCGCTCCGCTCCGCCGCGCCGCCTCCACAGGGGCGAGCGCGTGCCCCGGCCCGCGCTGCCAACGAACTGGCGCCCTAAACGCCGCGCACGCAAAACGCAAAGTCACACCCGCGCTCCCAGCGCGGCGCCGGGTCCCAGCCCGCCCCCCCCCCCCACTCGCCCCGCACCGCCGCCTCCACGCAGCGACGGCCGCAGCGGGCAGGATGCAGCCCGACGCCCCCCGAACCTATGCGTTCGCCTCACCCGGGGGCCCCACATCCTTCACTCCACGCCACCTCCGCACTCACCCGCCGCCGCCGCCGAGCGAAAACGCCCTCCCTGCTCGCCGCCATCTTGCTTCCCCGCCGCCGCGCACGCGCCGCTCGCCAACGGACTGCGGCAGCAGTGGCGCTTGAGCACCGCGCACGTGCCGGCTCGGACAGCGCGGGGGGGGGGGAGCGAGAGGAGCGGGAGGGGCGGGGGGGAGCACGAGGGGAGCGGGAGGGGCGGGGGGGAGCACGAGGGGAGCGGGAGGGGTGGGGGGGAGCGGGAGGGGAGCGGGAGGGGAGCAGAGGGAGCCCGAGGGGCGGGGGGGAGCGAGGGGAGCCCGAGGGGCGGGGGGGAGTGCGAGGGGAGCCCAAGAAGCGGGGCGGAGCGCGAGGGGAGCAGGGGGAGCCCGAGGGGGGCGGGGGGAGCGCGAGGGGAGCGGGAGGGGAGCAGAGGGAGCCCGAGGGGCGGGGGGGGAGCGAGGGGAGCCCGAGGAGCCCGAGGGGCGGGGCGGAGTGCGAGGGGAGCCCAAGAAGCGGGCGGGAGCGTGAGGGGAGCAGGGGGAGCCCGAGGAGTGGGGGGAGCGCGAGGGGAGCAGGGGGAGCGCAAGGGGGGCAGGGGGAGCGCGAGGGGCGGGGCGGAGCGCGAGGGGAGCCTGAGAAGCAGGGGGGAGCGCGAGGGGAGCAGGGGGAACGCGAGGGGCGGGGCGGAGCGCGAGGGGAGCCTGAGAAGCAGGGCGGAGCGCGAGGGGAGCCGGGGGAGCCCGAGGGGCGGGGCGGAGCGCGAGGGGAGCCCGAGAAGCGGGGGGGAGCGCGAGGGGAGCCCGAGAAGCGGGGGGGAGCGCGAGGGGCGGGTGGAGCGGGAAATCCCGAGGGGCAGGGGGGAGCCGGGGGAGCCCGAGGGGCGGGGGGGAGCACGAAGGGAGGCGAGACCCGCAATGGCGCACTCGCGTGCTCATGGCGCGGCGCTGCAGCCGGGCGGCTCACGCGTGCGAACCGCAGCTCGCCGCGGCAGCCCGGGGCTCCCAGCGAGCGCCCCGGGGCTGCCCGTGCCCGTGGCCGCTCCAAGAGCACCGGGAAGGGGCGACGAGCACGCTCCATTCGCTTACCCGTTACCGAAACGCCGGAGAGCAGCAGCAAACATGGCGACCGGCACTGAGCATGTGCGCGCCGGCTGTCTGCGCATGCGCCCCCCCCCCACGGGGTGCAGTACCGCTTTTTGGACACAGGGTGGCAGCAGTGAGCGCGGCGGAACCCAGTGCGCATGCGCGCCCCCCCCACAGGGTGCAGTACCGCTTTTTGGACACAGGGTGGCAGCAGTGAGCGCGGCGGAACCCAGTGCGCGTGCGCGCCCCCCCCACAGGGTGCAGTACCGCTTTTTGGACACAGGGTGGCAGCAGTGAGCGCGGCGGAACCCAGTGCGCGTGCGCGCCCCCCCTTTCCGTGCCGTACCGCTTTTTTGACGCCCCCAGCGCAGCAGGGCGCGCGGCTGGCCGCCGTGCGCGTCCGCGTCCCCCCTTTCCGTGCCATACCGCTTTTTTGACGCCCCGAGGGGAGCAGTGAGCGCAGCCGGCCGCCGTGCGCGTGCGCGCCCCCCTTTCCGTGCCATACCGCTTCTTTGACGCCCCGAAGGCAGCAGGGTGCGCGGCCAGCCGCCGTGCGCGTGCGCGCCCCCCTTTCCGTGCCATACCGCTTCTTTGACGCCCCGAAGGCAGCAGGGTGCGCGGCCGGCCGCCGTGCGCGTGCGCGTCCCCCCTTTCTGTGCCATACCGCTTTTTTGACGCCCCGAGGGGAGCAGTGAGCGCAGCCGGCCGCCGTGCGCCCGCGCGCCCCCCTTTATCGTGCCGTACCGCTTTTTTGACGCCCCGAGGGCAGCAGGGCGCGCGGCCGGCCGCCGTGCGCGTCCGCGTCCCCCCTTTATCGTGCCGTACCGCTTTTTTGACGCCCCGAGGGCAGCAGGGCGCGCGGCCGGCCGCCGTGCGCCCGCGCGCCCCCCTTTCCGTGCCGTACCGCTTTTTTGACGCCCCGAGGGCAGCAGGGCGCGCGGCCGGCCGCCGTGCGCCCGCGCGCCCGCGCGCCCCCCTTTCCGTGCCGTACCGCTTTTTTGACGCCCCGAGGGCAGCAGGACGCGTGGCCGGCCGCCGTGCGCCCGCGCGCCCCCCTTTCCGTGCCGTACCGCTTTTTTGACGCCCCGAGGGCAGCAGGACGCACGGCCGGCCGCCGTGCGCCCGCGCGCCCCCCTTTCCGTGCCGTACCGCTTTTTTGACGCCCCCAGCGCAGCCGGGCGCGCGGCCGGCCGCCGGGCGCGTGCGCGCCCCCCCTTTCCGTGCCATACCGCTTTTTTGACGCCCCGAGGGGAGCAGTGAGCGCAGCCGGCCGCCGTGCGCCCGCGCGCCCCCCTTTATCGTGCCGTACCGCTTTTTTGACGCCCCGAGGGCAGCAGGGCGCGCGGCCGGCCGCCGTGCGCCCGCGCGCCCCCCTTTATCGTGCCGTACCGCTTTTTTGACGCCCCGAGGGCAGCAGGGCGCGCGGCCGGCCGCCGTGCGCCCGCGCGCCCCCCTTTCCGTGCCGTACCGCTTTTTTGACGCCCCGAGGGCAGCAGGGCGCGCGGCCGGCCGCCGTGCGCCCGCGCGCCCGCGCGCCCCCCTTTCCGTGCCGTACCGCTTTTTTGACGCCCCGAGGGCAGCAGGACGCGCGGCCGGCCGCCGTGCGCCCGCGCGCCCCCCTTTCCGTGCCGTACCGCTTTTTTGACGCCCCCAGCGCAGCAGGGCGCGCGGCCGGCCGCCGTGCGCCCGCGCGCCCGCGCGCCCCCCTTTCCGTGCCGTACCGCTTTTTTGACGCCCCGAGGGCAGCAGGACGCGCGGCCGGCCGCCGTGCGCCCGCGCGCCCCCCTTTCCGTGCCGTACCGCTTTTTTGACGCCCCGAGGGCAGCAGGACGCACGGCCGGCCGCCGTGCGCCCGCGCGCCCGCGCGCCCCCCTTTCCGTGCCGTACCGCTTTTTTGACGCCCCGAGGGCAGCAGGGCGCGCGGCTGGCCGCCGTGCGCCTGCGCGCCCCCCTTTCCGTGCCGTACCGCCTTTTTGACGCCCCGAGGGCAGCAGGGCACGCGGCCGCCCCCGGCACGCGCACACCGCTGCAGAGCCCTGCAGAGCCCCCCCGCCTGCCCTTTGCAGAGATTTCACCACCCTCGCCTCGGCTCATCTGCCCTTATTTACAGCGCCTGCTGCGAGGCGCAGCGTCGCCGCGTGTCCTGCTCGAGCCGCTGCTCCTAGAGGCTTCAGTAACAGCGCTTTCCTTTGAACATCGTTGCAAAATACTCCACAGACAAAAAAGAGTCAGAGGCTGCACTTAAAAAAACAAAACGAAAACAAAAAAACCACCCACCTACTTAACGGGAGAATTTGCAAGCGTTCCAAGAAGCAGCCGTTCTTCTTTAGAACTTTCGACCTCTCGCCTTTACTGATCGTTAAACAAAATAAACAGCCCAAAGCAAGCCGCGCTATTTGCTTGACAGACTGCTCGGTTTTTATTATTAAACAGTACGAGATGCTGGCACGCGGTATCTCTTCTTCGGATTCTTGGGCTGACGTTCCTTCGGCCGCACGCACGCGGTCAAAGGCGTCTTTTTCACGTCCCGCCGTCAGGGCCTCCCCAGCAATTCCCGCAGCGACTCCCCCCTCGGGACAAACAGCTCGAGGACACGCACGGTCTCGCTAAAAGAACGGGGGCGGGGGGGGGGGGGGAACAAAGGCGTGCGCTGAGCGCGGCACTCGCAGACCCGATCTTCGGGTCCAAAAGAAAACTCTCTAAAGCGGACCAGGCGGGCCAAAGAGGTCCCTTCTTTGCGCCACGCTTCTTTCCTCGCACAGACGTCGGCCGCCTCTGCCCGCTCTCACGGTATCCCCTACCGGCAAGGACACGGCGAAACGTTTCGGAAACGACGGCGTTTCCCAGAAGCGTTTCCGCCGCCTTGGGAAAACGGCCGAAGGAGAGGCTCACGCGGGGCGCGTAGCTAGAAAGAACGCTCCGCACAAAGGCCTAAAATGACCAGCCCGGAGCAGGGATCCCGGGCTCTCCGGGAGCGCAGGAGTTCTCACGTCCTTACTGAGCAGAGACCGCTGCCCGTGAAACACGAGACGCCGCAGCGACGCCGATCGTTGGAGGGAAGCCTGCAATAAGAGCGAAAGAAAAGCAGACGTTGAGGACAAAGACCAAGTTACGAGCCCCTCGCGATTCAGACACGCTTCTAGATTTACCGCCTATTTCAAGGCGCGCCTTCGGCAATTCCGTCCGATTGATTTTCCCCGAAGCCCGAGACGCGGACGAAACGCCTCTCAAAGGAAGGTACGGCATAACCGCTCTGGCCTATAAACTACCGGTTTCGACGCAGGAAAAGCACAGGGAAAGCACTAGCGTTCCCCCCAAGAAACCACGTCCAAGCGGACCGATGAAGTAGGCCCCAAGTCTGAAAGCGGACCTAAAGGAGCCCGTTTGGCGGTCGCGAGCTGGAATACACCGTTCTCCTTCTCACTAACAACCTCCCGTAGAGACCGGCAGCTGTACAGCGCCTTCTACGCTACACGGAGGAGTCGGATAGCGGGCAGATGCCGCGTCCCGAATGCGCAACTAGAGATTTGAACGCACGGACGTAAACAAACGCCCGTGACGTAGCGGAGGTCTAGCGTATTCACGTTTACCGTGCGTCAGTTCTCCTCTGCGGACAGGCCGTTCCACCTTCTTTACTCGTTAGCTGACAGACGCCCTAGGAGAAAGCAAAGAACGGAAGAAATTCAAAAGGAAATGAAACAGATCGGAGGGAGCCTCAAAGGCTTCGATCCATCCCCCCAGGCAGCCGAACCACCTTCGCAAAGGCACACCTCAAAAGACACGGCCTTCCGGGATCGCTGCACAACCAGAAAAGAGGAACAGAAACAAACAGAACGAGAAGGCTGCAGAGGGGGCCGGAGGGCCGGAAAGGAGCCTGCTGTCCAGCGATGGTATTTTACCGCTCCTTGCGCGTTAGCAGCCCCTTTCAGATGCTTAAGCCCAAATTCTCTCAGCCCTTAGCAGCTTCAGTACCCGCGGCACCTAGTTTTTCCACGCTCTCCACTCTTCCTCGCTCTTTCCCGTCTCGGGCGAAAAGCCTCCCAGACCCCGTCTGTACTTACGCGCTCCCTTAAAACAGGATCGCCGAAATCAACCGAACGGGCTGAGCTGCTCCTCTTCCGCTCGCCGGCCCTCGGAACGTCAGCCTGCAAACGAATCGGACCACCGAGGTCACCGGCAGAGTTTCCTTTCGGAGCTCGGCCCCCCCCCCCCCCCAAGCTTTAACGACGGTTTCCCAAGCGGGGCAAACGCAGGGCCTCCCTTCGGCCCCGGAACGGTTTTTATCGCGGGCTCCCAAGTCGCCGTTACGACACTAAGCGGCAAAGCAAGGCAAAGACAGCTGGGGTCGCAGCTTACCCACCTAGGCACGAAAATTCTTCTTTGAGGCCTCCCTCGCTGCTTTTGCCAGGTAAACACACCAAAACAAAGCTCCCGACAGGCAGCTGAGGCTTCACATGGACCTCGGGGCCCCGCTAGCAACGGCGACGCCGGAGCCGCCGGGCTACCAGGCGCTATTCCCCCCCCCTCCCCTCCCCTCCCCTCCCCTGCCCTGCCGGCCCGCGAACCGCGGCTTATTACTCACGAGTCCGGGAAGGACGCCGCCGACCTTCCCGCGGCCGAAGGCTCCTCGTCAGGAGCGGGCAGAGAACCTTTCCGCCGGCATTCGGAGTCTCCCGGCCGCTCTCGACACCCGATAACTTGCCGAGAAAGGGCTGAGGGCGGGAGCCTGCAGTTCTTCACGGCAGCACACAGTCGTTCCCCGATGTGCCGAACGCCTAGCATTAACACAATTTAGAAATACAAAACTACCACCGCTACAGGGCGCAAAGCCAAGCTGAAATTTCGGCAGCCAAAGCAAACCTCTGCGCGCCCGACAGAACGAGCCACGGGCATCGGCGCCTACAGCTCCTCAAGGCTTGCGAGGCCTCGTGGGCGACGTTCCTCCCCCCTGTGGCGCCTAAGAGTCAACGCTGGCATGTGACGTGACGTGACGTGACGTGACGTGACGTGACGTGACGATTGATTCAAAGCTCAGCAGAAATTAACAATCCAAAGTTGTTTCTAAGCACAAAAGCGGATCTACTACACGAGAAGGAAGGAGTCCTAATTCCGCAAGGCTTTACCTTCTCTTCTAGCTGCCATCTTCCTGCTGCCCCAAAGACCATTGCCAGGCAATTAACCTGGGGTCGCGCTAAATGAGCCTTCCTGAAAGCCACCTCTTCGTTTTACAATTCGCACGCTTGCCTCTCCCTCTCTCTCTGGCCACCTGACCGCCGTTCCCCGAAGACGGGAATTGGCCGTCTTGGAGCTCTTAAAGCACGACGCTTCACAGATGCAGAGAGTCACGCGCACGGAAACGGATGGACGCAGCGTCCTTTCCGTAACGCGTACGCACCTTCCGTTAGATGTCGGTCATCTGTTATTCCGATCGCTATTACCGGCGAACCTTCCTCGCCGGGAGGAACGGGCTTTCCCTTTCGGGGCGACGGAGACGGCTCTCGCTCGGTTCCCTTTAATTTTATTACTTCGGCTCGCTTACGTTTTTCTGTCTCTTCAGCTTCAGCCGTGGCAACGAATCTAAAAGTTAAATATCCTATCTTTCCTTTTCTACGTACGCGCGTACGATAACAAAACAAAATACAAACGACCGAAGCAAAACTAAGGCAGCTACGGTTAACAAGAGGCGCAGGGCGGCAACGGGTCGCTTAGTCCTCAGCGCTGCCACCGGGAGAGAGGCCGAAAGAACGAACGTTCCGCATCAAGAGTTACCTTGGTTACCCGGGCCAGAACGCCTCCTGCTGTCGCAGCTTCTGGGGAGATCGAGGGTCCGCTGCTGCATTTTTGCTTCCTCCTTTCAGCCCGCCCCTTCGGGAGTAAGCGCAAAAAACCGCTCGCTCGTCCGGCTTTGCTCTTTGTCAGCATTTGCTATCGTCGGTTCCGCCTCTGTAACAAAGACAGAAAATTGCATTTCGCTTCCAACAAAACACTTCGATTTACACACGTTCTTTTTCCTCTTTCCTGTGTTTTTTTTTTTCTTTCCCCCCTTTCTTTCTTTTTCCTTCTTTCCCTCAAAGGAAAGGTCTTAATACACCGCTTTGCATCGTACGTTACAGGGTAAGCCGTTTGGAAACACTACAGGGCCGACGCCGCGCCGCAACCCTGCTCCGGGGCCCGCCTGCCCCCCCGCTCCGCTCCGCCGCGCCGCCTCCACAGGGGCGAGCGCGTGCCCCGGCCCGCGCTGCCAACGAACTGGCGCCCTAAACGCCGCGCACGCAAAACGCAAAGTCACACCCGCGCTCCCAGCGCGGCGCCGGGTCCCAGCCCGCCCCCCCCCCCCACTCGCCCCGCACCGCCGCCTCCACGCAGCGACGGCCGCAGCGGGCAGGATGCAGCCCGACGCCCCCCGAACCTATGCGTTCGCCTCACCCGGGGGCCCCACATCCTTCACTCCACGCCACCTCCGCACTCACCCGCCGCCGCCGCCGAGCGAAAACGCCCTCCCTGCTCGCCGCCATCTTGCTTCCCCGCCGCCGCGCACGCGCCGCTCGCCAACGGACTGCGGCAGCAGTGGCGCTTGAGCACCGCGCACGTGCCGGCTCGGACAGCGCGGGGGGGGGGGAGCGAGAGGAGCGGGAGGGGCGGGGGGGAGCACGAGGGGAGCGGGAGGGGCGGGGGGGAGCACGAGGGGAGCCCGAGGGGTGGGGGGGAGCGGGAGGGGAGCGGGAGGGGAGCAGAGGGAGCCCGAGGGGCGGGGGGGAGCGAGGGGAGCCCGAGGGGCGGGGGGGAGTGCGAGGGGAGCCCAAGAAGCGGGGCGGAGCGCGAGGGGAGCAGGGGGAGCCCGAGGGGGGCGGGGGGAGCGCGAGGGGAGCGGGAGGGGAGCAGAGGGAGCCCGAGGGGCGGGGGGGGAGCGAGGGGAGCCCGAGGAGCCCGAGGGGCGGGGCGGAGTGCGAGGGGAGCCCAAGAAGCGGGCGGGAGCGTGAGGGGAGCAGGGGGAGCCCGAGGAGTGGGGGGAGCGCGAGGGGAGCAGGGGGAGCGCAAGGGGGGCAGGGGGAGCGCGAGGGGCGGGGCGGAGCGCGAGGGGAGCCTGAGAAGCAGGGGGGAGCGCGAGGGGAGCAGGGGGAACGCGAGGGGCGGGGCGGAGCGCGAGGGGAGCCTGAGAAGCAGGGCGGAGCGCGAGGGGAGCCGGGGGAGCCCGAGGGGCGGGGCGGAGCGCGAGGGGAGCCCGAGAAGCGGGGGGGAGCGCGAGGGGAGCCCGAGAAGCGGGGGGGAGCGCGAGGGGCGGGTGGAGCGGGAAATCCCGAGGGGCAGGGGGGAGCCGGGGGAGCCCGAGGGGCGGGGGGGAGCACGAAGGGAGGCGAGACCCGCAATGGCGCACTCGCGTGCTCATGGCGCGGCGCTGCAGCCGGGCGGCTCACGCGTGCGAACCGCAGCTCGCCGCGGCAGCCCGGGGCTCCCAGCGAGCGCCCCGGGGCTGCCCGTGCCCGTGGCCGCTCCAAGAGCACCGGGAAGGGGCGACGAGCACGCTCCATTCGCTTACCCGTTACCGAAACGCCGGAGAGCAGCAGCAAACATGGCGACCGGCACTGAGCATGTGCGCGCCGGCTGTCTGCGCATGCGCGCCCCCCCCCCACGGGGTGCAGTACCGCTTTTTGGACACAGGGTGGCAGCAGTGAGCGCGGCGGAACCCAGTGCGCATGCGCGCCCCCCCCACAGGGTGCAGTACCGCTTTTTGGACACAGGGTGGCAGCAGTGAGCGCGGCGGAACCCAGTGCGCGTGCGCGCCCCCCCCACAGGGTGCAGTACCGCTTTTTGGACACAGGGTGGCAGCAGTGAGCGCGGCGGAACCCAGTGCGCGTGCGCGCCCCCCCTTTCCGTGCCGTACCGCTTTTTTGACGCCCCCAGCGCAGCAGGGCGCGCGGCTGGCCGCCGTGCGCGTCCGCGTCCCCCCTTTCCGTGCCATACCGCTTTTTTGACGCCCCGAGGGGAGCAGTGAGCGCAGCCGGCCGCCGTGCGCGTGCGCGCCCCCCTTTCCGTGCCATACCGCTTCTTTGACGCCCCGAAGGCAGCAGGGTGCGCGGCCAGCCGCCGTGCGCGTGCGCGCCCCCCTTTCCGTGCCATACCGCTTCTTTGACGCCCCGAAGGCAGCAGGGTGCGCGGCCGGCCGCCGTGCGCGTGCGCGTCCCCCCTTTCTGTGCCATACCGCTTTTTTGACGCCCCGAGGGGAGCAGTGAGCGCAGCCGGCCACCGTGCGCGTGCGCGCCCCCCTTTCCGTGCCATACCGCTTTTTTGACGCCCCCAGCGCAGCCGGGCGCGCGGCCGGCCGCCGGGCGCGTGCGCGCCCCCCCTTTCCGTGCCATACCGCTTTTTTGACGCCCCCAGCGCAGCCGGGCGCGCGGCCGGCCGCCGGGCGCGTGCGCGCCCCCCCTTTCCGTGCCATACCGCTTTTTTGACGCCCCGAGGGGAGCAGTGAGCGCAGCCGGCCGCCGTGCGCCCGCGCGCCCCCCTTTATCGTGCCGTACCGCTTTTTTGACGCCCCGAGGGCAGCAGGGCGCGCGGCCGGCCGCCGTGCGCCCGCGCGCCCCCCTTTATCGTGCCGTACCGCTTTTTTGACGCCCCGAGGGCAGCAGGGCGCGCGGCCGGCCGCCGTGCGCCCGCGCGCCCCCCTTTCCGTGCCGTACCGCTTTTTTGACGCCCCGAGGGCAGCAGGACGCGCGGCCGGCCGCCGTGCGCCCGCGCGCCCCCCTTTCCGTGCCGTACCGCTTTTTTGACGCCCCGAGGGCAGCAGGGCGCGCGGCCGGCCGCCGTGCGCCTGCGCGCCCCCCTTTCCGTGCCGTACCGCCTTTTTGACGCCCCGAGGGCAGCAGGGCACGCGGCCGCCCCCGGCACGCGCACACCGCTGCAGAGCCCTGCAGAGCCCCCCCGCCTGCCCTTTGCAGAGATTTCACCACCCTCGCCTCGGCTCATCTGCCCTTATTTACAGCGCCTGCTGCGAGGCGCAGCGTCGCCGCGTGTCCTGCTCGAGCCGCTGCTCCTAGAGGCTTCAGTAACAGCGCTTTCCTTTGAACATCGTTGCAAAATACTCCACAGACAAAAAAGAGTCAGAGGCTGCACTTAAAAAAACAAAACGAAAACAAAAAAACCACCCACCTACTTAACGGGAGAATTTGCAAGCGTTCCAAGAAGCAGCCGTTCTTCTTTAGAACTTTCGACCTCTCGCCTTTACTGATCGTTAAACAAAATAAACAGCCCAAAGCAAGCCGCGCTATTTGCTTGACAGACTGCTCGGTTTTTATTATTAAACAGTACGAGATGCTGGCACGCGGTATCTCTTCTTCGGATTCTTGGGCTGACGTTCCTTCGGCCGCACGCACGCGGTCAAAGGCGTCTTTTTCACGTCCCGCCGTCAGGGCCTCCCCAGCAATTCCCGCAGCGACTCCCCCCTCGGGACAAACAGCTCGAGGACACGCACGGTCTCGCTAAAAGAACGGGGGCGGGGGGGGGGGGGGGAACAAAGGCGTGCGCTGAGCGCGGCACTCGCAGACCCGATCTTCGGGTCCAAAAGAAAACTCTCTAAAGCGGACCAGGCGGGCCAAAGAGGTCCCTTCTTTGCGCCACGCTTCTTTCCTCGCACAGACGTCGGCCGCCTCTGCCCGCTCTCACGGTATCCCCTACCGGCAAGGACACGGCGAAACGTTTCGGAAACGACGGCGTTTCCCAGAAGCGTTTCCGCCGCCTTGGGAAAACGGCCGAAGGAGAGGCTCACGCGGGGCGCGTAGCTAGAAAGAACGCTCCGCACAAAGGCCTAAAATGACCAGCCCGGAGCAGGGATCCTGGGCTCTCCGGGAGCGCAGGAGTTCTCACGTCCTTACTGAGCAGAGACCGCTGCCCGTGAAACACGAGACGCCGCAGCGACGCCGATCGTTGGAGGGAAGCCTGCAATAAGAGCGAAAGAAAAGCAGACGTTGAGGACAAAGACCAAGTTACGAGCCCCTCGCGATTCAGACACGCTTCTAGATTTACCGCCTATTTCAAGGCGCGCCTTCGGCAATTCCGTCCGATTGATTTTCCCCGAAGCCCGAGACGCGGACGAAACGCCTCTCAAAGGAAGGTACGGCATAACCGCTCTGGCCTATAAACTACCGGTTTCGACGCAGGAAAAGCACAGGGAAAGCACTAGCGTTCCCCCCAAGAAACCACGTCCAAGCGGACCGATGAAGTAGGCCCCAAGTCTGAAAGCGGACCTAAAGGAGCCCGTTTGGCGGTCGCGAGCTGGAATACACCGTTCTCCTTCTCACTAACAACCTCCCGTAGAGACCGGCAGCTGTACAGCGCCTTCTACGCTACACGGAGGAGTCGGATAGCGGGCAGATGCCGCGTCCCGAATGCGCAACTAGAGATTGGAACGCACGGACGTAAACAAACGCCCGTGACGTAGCGGAGGTCTAGCGTATTCACGTTTACCGTGCGTCAGTTCTCCTCTGCGGACAGGCCGTTCCACCTTCTTTACTCGTTAGCTGACAGACGCCCTAGGAGAAAGCAAAGAACGGAAGAAATTCAAAAGGAAATGAAACAGATCGGAGGGAGCCTCAAAGGCTTCGATCCATCCCCCCAGGCAGCCGAACCACCTTCGCAAAGGCACACCTCAAAAGACACGGCCTTCCGGGATCGCTGCACAACCAGAAAAGAGGAACAGAAACAAACAGAACGAGAAGGCTGCAGAGGGGGCCGGAGGGCCGGAAAGGAGCCTGCTGTCCAGCGATGGTATTTTACCGCTCCTTGCGCGTTAGCAGCCCCTTTCAGATGCTTAAGCCCAAATTCTCTCAGCCCTTAGCAGCTTCAGTACCCGCGGCACCTAGTTTTTCCACGCTCTCCACTCTTCCTCGCTCTTTCCCGTCTCGGGCGAAAAGCCTCCCAGACCCCGTCTGTACTTACGCGCTCCCTTAAAACAGGATCGCCGAAATCAACCGAACGGGCTGAGCTGCTCCTCTTCCGCTCGCCGGCCCTCGGAACGTCAGCCTGCAAACGAATCGGACCACCGAGGTCACCGGCAGAGTTTCCTTTCGGAGCTCGGCCCCCCCCCCCCAAGCTTTAACGACGGTTTCCCAAGCGGGGCAAACGCAGGGCCTCCCTTCGGCCCCGGAACGGTTTTTATCGCGGGCTCCCAAGTCGCCGTTACGACACTAAGCGGCAAAGCAAGGCAAAGACAGCTGGGGTCGCAGCTTACCCACCTAGGCACGAAAATTCTTCTTTGAGGCCTCCCTCGCTGCTTTTGCCAGGTAAACACACCAAAACAAAGCTCCCGACAGGCAGCTGAGGCTTCACATGGACCTCGGGGCCCCGCTAGCAACGGCGACGCCGGAGCCGCCGGGCTACCAGGCGCTATTCCCCCCCCCTCCCCTCCCCTCCCCTCCCCTGCCCTGCCGGCCCGCGAACCGCGGCTTATTACTCACGAGTCCGGGAAGGACGCCGCCGACCTTCCCGCGGCCGAAGGCTCCTCGTCAGGAGCGGGCAGAGAACCTTTCCGCCGGCATTCGGAGTCTCCCGGCCGCTCTCGACACCCGATAACTTGCCGAGAAAGGGCTGAGGGCGGGAGCCTGCAGTTCTTCACGGCAGCACACAGTCGTTCCCCGATGTGCCGAACGCCTAGCATTAACACAATTTAGAAATACAAAACTACCACCGCTACAGGGCGCAAAGCCAAGCTGAAATTTCGGCAGCCAAAGCAAACCTCTGCGCGCCCGACAGAACGAGCCACGGGCATCGGCGCCTACAGCTCCTCAAGGCTTGCGAGGCCTCGTGGGCGACGTTCCTCCCCCCTGTGGCGCCTAAGAGTCAACGCTGGCATGTGACGTGACGTGACGTGACGTGACGTGACGTGACGTGACGTGACGTGAGAATTGATTCAAAGCTCAGCAGAAATTAACAATCCAAAGTTGTTTCTAAGCACAAAAGCGGATCTACTACACGAGAAGGAAGGAGTCCTAATTCCGCAAGGCTTTACCTTCTCTTCTAGCTGCCATCTTCCTGCTGCCCCAAAGACCATTGCCAGGCAATTAACCTGGGGTCGCGCTAAATGAGCCTTCCTGAAAGCCACCTCTTCGTTTTACAATTCGCACGCTTGCCTCTCCCTCTCTCTCTGGCCACCTGACCGCCGTTCCCCGAAGACGGGAATTGGCCGTCTTGGAGCTCTTAAAGCACGACGCTTCACAGATGCAGAGAGTCACGCGCACGGAAACGGATGGACGCAGCGTCCTTTCCGTAACGCGTACGCACCTTCCGTTAGATGTCGGTCATCTGTTATTCCGATCGCTATTACCGGCGAACCTTCCTCGCCGGGAGGAACGGGCTTTCCCTTTCGGGGCGACGGAGACGGCTCTCGCTCGGTTCCCTTTAATTTTATTACTTCGGCTCGCTTACGTTTTTCTGTCTCTTCAGCTTCAGCCGTGGCAACGAATCTAAAAGTTAAATATCCTATCTTTCCTTTTCTACGTACGCGCGTACGATAACAAAACAAAATACAAACGACCGAAGCAAAACTAAGGCAGCTACGGTTAACAAGAGGCGCAGGGCGGCAACGGGTCGCTTAGTCCTCAGCGCTGCCACCGGGAGAGAGGCCGAAAGAACGAACGTTCCGCATCAAGAGTTACCTTGGTTACCCGGGCCAGAACGCCTCCTGCTGTCGCAGCTTCTGGGGAGATCGAGGGTCCGCTGCTGCATTTTTGCTTCCTCCTTTCAGCCCGCCCCTTCGGGAGTAAGCGCAAAAAACCGCTCGCTCGTCCGGCTTTGCTCTTTGTCAGCATTTGCTATCGTCGGTTCCGCCTCTGTAACAAAGACAGAAAATTGCATTTCGCTTCCAACAAAACACTTCGATTTACACACGTTCTTTTTCCTCTTTCCTGTGTTTTTTTTTTTCTTTCCCCCCTTTCTTTCTTTTTCCTTCTTTCCCTCAAAGGAAAGGTCTTAATACACCGCTTTGCATCGTACGTTACAGGGTAAGCCGTTTGGAAACACTACAGGGCCGACGCCGCGCCGCAACCCTGCTCCGGGGCCCGCCTGCCCCCCCGCTCCGCTCCGCCGCGCCGCCTCCACAGGGGCGAGCGCGTGCCCCGGCCCGCGCTGCCAACGAACTGGCGCCCTAAACGCCGCGCACGCAAAACGCAAAGTCACACCCGCGCTCCCAGCGCGGCGCCGGGTCCCAGCCCGCCCCCCCCCCCCCACTCGCCCCGCACCGCCGCCTCCACGCAGCGACGGCCGCAGCGGGCAGGATGCAGCCCGACGCCCCCCGAACCTATGCGTTCGCCTCACCCGGGGGCCCCACATCCTTCACTCCACGCCACCTCCGCACTCACCCGCCGCCGCCGCCGAGCGAAAACGCCCTCCCTGCTCGCCGCCATCTTGCTTCCCCGCCGCCGCGCACGCGCCGCTCGCCAACGGACTGCGGCAGCAGTGGCGCTTGAGCACCGCGCACGTGCCGGCTCGGACAGCGCGGGGGGGGGGGAGCGAGAGGAGCGGGAGGGGCGGGGGGGAGCACGAGGGGAGCGGGAGGGGCGGGGGGGAGCACGAGGGGAGCCCGAGGGGTGGGGGGGAGCGGGAGGGGAGCGGGAGGGGAGCAGAGGGAGCCCGAGGGGCGGGGGGGAGCGAGGGGAGCCCGAGGGGCGGGGGGGAGTGCGAGGGGAGCCCAAGAAGCGGGGCGGAGCGCGAGGGGAGCAGGGGGAGCCCGAGGGGGGCGGGGGGAGCGCGAGGGGAGCGGGAGGGGAGCAGAGGGAGCCCGAGGGGCGGGGGGGGAGCGAGGGGAGCCCGAGGAGCCCGAGGGGCGGGGCGGAGTGCGAGGGGAGCCCAAGAAGCGGGCGGGAGCGTGAGGGGAGCAGGGGGAGCCCGAGGAGTGGGGGGAGCGCGAGGGGAGCAGGGGGAGCGCAAGGGGGGCAGGGGGAGCGCGAGGGGCGGGGCGGAGCGCGAGGGGAGCCTGAGAAGCAGGGGGGAGCGCGAGGGGAGCAGGGGGAACGCGAGGGGCGGGGCGGAGCGCGAGGGGAGCCTGAGAAGCAGGGCGGAGCGCGAGGGGAGCCGGGGGAGCCCGAGGGGCGGGGCGGAGCGCGAGGGGAGCCCGAGAAGCGGGGGGGAGCGCGAGGGGAGCCCGAGAAGCGGGGGGGAGCGCGAGGGGAGCCCGAGAAGCGGGGGGGGAGCGCGAGGGGCGGGTGGAGCGGGAAATCCCGAGGGGCAGGGGGGAGCCGGGGGAGCCCGAGGGGCGGGGGGGAGCACGAAGGGAGGCGAGACCCGCAATGGCGCACTCGCGTGCTCATGGCGCGGCGCTGCAGCCGGGCGGCTCACGCGTGCGAACCGCAGCTCGCCGCGGCAGCCCGGGGCTCCCAGCGAGCGCCCCGGGGCTGCCCGTGCCCGTGGCCGCTCCAAGAGCACCGGGAAGGGGCGACGAGCACGCTCCATTCGCTTACCCGTTACCGAAACGCCGGAGAGCAGCAGCAAACATGGCGACCGGCACTGAGCATGTGCGCGCCGGCTGTCTGCGCATGCGCGCCCCCCCCCCACGGGGTGCAGTACCGCTTTTTGGACACAGGGTGGCAGCAGTGAGCGCGGCGGAACCCAGTGCGCATGCGCGCCCCCCCCACAGGGTGCAGTACCGCTTTTTGGACACAGGGTGGCAGCAGTGAGCGCGGCGGAACCCAGTGCGCGTGCGCGCCCCCCCCACAGGGTGCAGTACCGCTTTTTGGACACAGGGTGGCAGCAGTGAGCGCGGCGGAACCCAGTGCGCGTGCGCGCCCCCCCTTTCCGTGCCGTACCGCTTTTTTGACGCCCCCAGCGCAGCAGGGCGCGCGGCTGGCCGCCGTGCGCGTCCGCGTCCCCCCTTTCCGTGCCATACCGCTTTTTTGACGCCCCGAGGGGAGCAGTGAGCGCAGCCGGCCGCCGTGCGCGTGCGCGCCCCCCTTTCCGTGCCATACCGCTTCTTTGACGCCCCGAAGGCAGCAGGGTGCGCGGCCAGCCGCCGTGCGCGGTGCGCGCCCCCCTTTCCGTGCCATACCGCTTCTTTGACGCCCCGAAGGCAGCAGGGTGCGCGGCCGGCCGCCGTGCGCGGTGCGCGTCCCCCCTTTCTGTGCCATACCGCTTTTTTGACGCCCCGAGGGGAGCAGTGAGCGCAGCCGGCCACCGTGCGCGTGCGCGCCCCCCTTTCCGTGCCATACCGCTTTTTTGACGCCCCCAGCGCAGCCGGGCGCGCGGCCGGCCGCCGGGCGCGTGCGCGCCCCCCCTTTCCGTGCCATACCGCTTTTTTGACGCCCCGAGGGGAGCAGTGAGCGCAGCCGGCCGCCGTGCGCCCGCGCGCCCCCCTTTATCGTGCCGTACCGCTTTTTTGACGCCCCGAGGGCAGCAGGGCGCGCGGCCGGCCGCCGTGCGCCCGCGCGCCCCCCCTTTATCGTGCCGTACCGCTTTTTTGACGCCCCGAGGGCAGCAGGGCGCGCGGCCGGCCGCCGTGCGCCCGCGCGCCCCCCTTTCCGTGCCGTACCGCTTTTTTGACGCCCCGAGGGCAGCAGGGCGCGCGGCCGGCCGCCGTGCGCGCCCGCGCGCCCGCGCGCCCCCCTTTCCGTGCCGTACCGCTTTTTTGACGCCCCGAGGGCAGCAGGACGCGCGGCCGGGCCGCCGTGCGCCCGCGCGCCCCCCTTTCCGTGCCGTACCGCTTTTTTGACGCCCCGAGGGCAGCAGGACGCGCGGCCGGCCGCCGTGCGCCCGCGCGCCCGCGCGCCCCCCTTTCCGTGCCGTACCGCTTTTTTGACGCCCCGAGGGCAGCAGGCGCGCGCGGCCGGCCGCCGTGCGCCTGCGCGCCCCCCTTTCCGTGCCGTACCGCCTTTTTGACGCCCCGAGGGCAGCAGGGCACGCGGCCGCCCCCGGCACGCGCACACCGCTGCAGAGCCCTGCAGAGCCCCCCCGCCTGCCCTTTGCAGAGATTTCACCACCCTCGCCTCGGCTCATCTGCCCTTATTTACAGCGCCTGCTGCGAGGCGCAGCGTCGCCGCGTGTCCTGCTCGAGCCGCTGCTCCTAGAGGCTTCAGTAACAGCGCTTTCCTTTGAACATCGTTGCAAAATACTCCACAGACAAAAAAGAGTCAGAGGCTGCACTTAAAAAAACAAAACGAAAACAAAAAAACCACCCACCTACTTAACGGGAGAATTTGCAAGCGTTCCAAGAAGCAGCCGTTCTTCTTTAGAACTTTCGACCTCTCGCCTTTACTGATCGTTAAACAAAATAAACAGCCCAAAGCAAGCCGCGCTATTTGCTTGACAGACTGCTCGGTTTTTATTATTAAACAGTACGAGATGCTGGCACGCGGTATCTCTTCTTCGGATTCTTGGGCTGACGTTCCTTCGGCCGCACGCACGCGGTCAAAGGCGTCTTTTTCACGTCCCGCCGTCAGGGCCTCCCCAGCAATTCCCGCAGCGACTCCCCCCTCGGGACAAACAGCTCGAGGACACGCACGGTCTCGCTAAAAGAACGGGGGCGGGGGGGGGGGGGGAACAAAGGCGTGCGCTGAGCGCGGCACTCGCAGACCCGATCTTCGGGTCCAAAAGAAAACTCTCTAAAGCAGACCAGGCGGGCCAAAGAGGTCCCTTCTTTGCGCCACGCTTCTTTCCTCGCACAGACGTCGGCCGCCTCTGCCCGCTCTCACGGTATCCCCTACCGGCAAGGACACGGCGAAACGTTTCGGAAACGACGGCGTTTCCCAGAAGCGTTTCCGCCGCCTTGGGAAAACGGCCGAAGGAGAGGCTCACGCGGGGCGCGTAGCTAGAAAGAACGCTCCGCACAAAGGCCTAAAATGACCAGCCCGGAGCAGGGATCCCGGGCTCTCCGGGAGCGCAGGAGTTCTCACGTCCTTACTGAGCAGAGACCGCTGCCCGTGAAACACGAGACGCCGCAGCGACGCCGATCGTTGGAGGGAAGCCTGCAATAAGAGCGAAAGAAAAGCAGACGTTGAGGACAAAGACCAAGTTACGAGCCCCTCGCGATTCAGACACGCTTCTAGATTTACCGCCTATTTCAAGGCGCGCCTTCGGCAATTCCGTCCGATTGATTTTCCCCGAAGCCCGAGACGCGGACGAAACGCCTCTCAAAGGAAGGTACGGCATAACCGCTCTGGCCTATAAACTACCGGTTTCGACGCAGGAAAAGCACAGGGAAAGCACTAGCGTTCCCCCCAAGAAACCACGTCCAAGCGGACCGATGAAGTAGGCCCCAAGTCTGAAAGCGGACCTAAAGGAGCCCGTTTGGCGGTCGCGAGCTGGAATACACCGTTCTCCTTCTCACTAACAACCTCCCGTAGAGACCGGCAGCTGTACAGCGCCTTCTACGCTACACGGAGGAGTCGGATAGCGGGCAGATGCTGCGTCCCGAATGCGCAACTAGAGATTTGAACGCACGGACGTAAACAAACGCCCGTGACGTAGCGGAGGTCTAGCGTATTCACGTTTACCGTGCGTCAGTTCTCCTCTGCGGACAGGCCGTTCCACCTTCTTTACTCGTTAGCTGACAGACGCCCTAGGAGAAAGCAAAGAACGGAAGAAATTCAAAAGGAAATGAAACAGATCGGAGGGAGCCTCAAAGGCTTCGATCCATCCCCCCAGGCAGCCGAACCACCTTCGCAAAGGCACACCTCAAAAGACACGGCCTTCCGGGATCGCTGCACAACCAGAAAAGAGGAACAGAAACAAACAGAACGAGAAGGCTGCAGAGGGGGCCGGAGGGCCGGAAAGGAGCCTGCTGTCCAGCGATGGTATTTTACCGCTCCTTGCGCGTTAGCAGCCCCTTTCAGATGCTTAAGCCCAAATTCTCTCAGCCCTTAGCAGCTTCAGTACCCGCGGCACCTAGTTTTTCCACGCTCTCCACTCTTCCTCGCTCTTTCCCGTCTCGGGCGAAAAGCCTCCCAGACCCCGTCTGTACTTACGCGCTCCCTTAAAACAGGATCGCCGAAATCAACCGAACGGGCTGAGCTGCTCCTCTTCCGCTCGCCGGCCCTCGGAACGTCAGCCTGCAAACGAATCGGACCACCGAGGTCACCGGCAGAGTTTCCTTTCGGAGCTCGGCCCCCCCCCCCCCCCAAGCTTTAACGACGGTTTCCCAAGCGGGGCAAACGCAGGGCCTCCCTTCGGCCCCGGAACGGTTTTTATCGCGGGCTCCCAAGTCGCCGTTACGACACTAAGCGGCAAAGCAAGGCAAAGACAGCTGGGGTCGCAGCTTACCCACCTAGGCACGAAAATTCTTCTTTGAGGCCTCCCTCGCTGCTTTTGCCAGGTAAACACACCAAAACAAAGCTCCCGACAGGCAGCTGAGGCTTCACATGGACCTCGGGGCCCCGCTAGCAACGGCGACGCCGGAGCCGCCGGGCTACCAGGCGCTATTCCCCCCCCCCTCCCCTCCCCTCCCCTCCCCTGCCCTGCCGGCCCGCGAACCGCGGCTTATTACTCACGAGTCCGGGAAGGACGCCGCCGACCTTCCCGCGGCCGAAGGCTCCTCGTCAGGAGCGGGCAGAGAACCTTTCCGCCGGCATTCGGAGTCTCCCGGCCGCTCTCGACACCCGATAACTTGCCGAGAAAGGGCTGAGGGCGGGAGCCTGCAGTTCTTCACGGCAGCACACAGTCGTTCCCCGATGTGCCGAACGCCTAGCATTAACACAATTTAGAAATACAAAACTACCACCGCTACAGGGCGCAAAGCCAAGCTGAAATTTCGGCAGCCAAAGCAAACCTCTGCGCGCCCGACAGAACGAGCCACGGGCATCGGCGCCTACAGCTCCTCAAGGCTTGCGAGGCCTCGTGGGCGACGTTCCTCCCCCCTGTGGCGCCTAAGAGTCAACGCTGGCATGTGACGTGACGTGACGTGACGTGACGTGACGTGACGTGACGTGACGTGACGTGACGTGAGAATTGATTCAAAGCTCAGCAGAAATTAACAATCCAAAGTTGTTTCTAAGCACAAAAGCGGATCTACTACACGAGAAGGAAGGAGTCCTAATTCCGCAAGGCTTTACCTTCTCTTCTAGCTGCCATCTTCCTGCTGCCCCAAAGACCATTGCCAGGCAATTAACCTGGGGTCGCGCTAAATGAGCCTTCCTGAAAGCCACCTCTTCGTTTTACAATTCGCACGCTTGCCTCTCCCTCTCTCTCTGGCCACCTGACCGCCGTTCCCCGAAGACGGGAATTGGCCGTCTTGGAGCTCTTAAAGCACGACGCTTCACAGATGCAGAGTCACGCGCACGGAAACGGATGGACGCAGCGTCCTTTCCGTAACGCGTACGCACCTTCCGTTAGATGTCGGTCATCTGTTATCCGATCGCTATTACCGGCGAACCTTCCTCGCCGGGAGGAACGGGCTTTCCCTTTCGGGGCGACGGAGACGGCTCTCGCTCGGTTCCCTTTAATTTTATTACTTCGGCTCGCTTACGTTTTTCTGTCTCTTCAGCTTCAGCCGTGGCAACGAATCTAAAAGTTAAATATCCTATCTTTCCTTTTCTACGTACGCGCGTACGATAACAAAACAAAATACAAACGACCGAAGCAAAACTAAGGCAGCTACGGTTAACAAGAGGCGCAGGGCGGCAACGGGTCGCTTAGTCCTCAGCGCTGCCACCGGGAGAGAGGCCGAAAGAACGAACGTTCCGCATCAAGAGTTACCTTGGTTACCCGGGCCAGAACGCCTCCTGCTGTCGCAGCTTCTGGGGAGATCGAGGGTCCGCTGCTGCATTTTTGCTTCCTCCTTTCAGCCCGCCCCTTCGGGAGTAAGCGCAAAAAACCGCTCGCTCGTCCGGCTTTGCTCTTTGTCAGCATTTGCTATCGTCGGTTCCGCCTCTGTAACAAAGACAGAAAATTGCATTTCGCTTCCAACAAAACACTTCGATTTACACACGTTCTTTTTCCTCTTTCCTGTGTTTTTTTTTTTTCTTTCCCCCCTTTCTTTCTTTTTCCTTCTTTCCCTCAAAGGAAAGGTCTTAATACACCGCTTTGCATCGTACGTTACAGGGTAAGCCGTTTGGAAACACTACAGGGCCGACGCCGCGCCGCAACCCTGCTCCGGGGCCCGCCTGCCCCCCCGCTCCGCTCCGCCGCGCCGCCTCCACAGGGGCGAGCGCGTGCCCCGGCCCGCGCTGCCAACGAACTGGCGCCCTAAACGCCGCGCACGCAAAACGCAAAGTCACACCCGCGCTCCCAGCGCGGCGCCGGGTCCCAGCCCGCCCCCCCCCCCCACTCGCCCCGCACCGCCGCCTCCACGCAGCAACGGCCGCAGCGGGCAGGATGCAGCCCGACGCCCCCCGAACCTATGCGTTCGCCTCACCCGGGGGCCCCACATCCTTCACTCCACGCCACCTCCGCACTCACCCGCCGCCGCCGCCGAGCGAAAACGCCCTCCCTGCTCGCCGCCATCTTGCTTCCCCGCCGCCGCGCACGCGCCGCTCGCCGACGGACTGCGGCAGCAGTGGCGCTTGAGCACCCGCGCACGTGCCGGCTCGGACAGCGCGGGGGGGGGGGAGCGAGAGGAGCGGGAGGGGCGGGGGGGAGCACGAGGGGAGCGGGGGAGGGGCGGGGGGGAGCACGAGGGGAGCCCGAGGGGTGGGGGGGAGCGGGAGGGGAGCGGGAGGGGAGCAGAGGGAGCCCGAGGGGCGGGGGGGAGCGAGGGGAGCCCGAGGGGCGGGGGGGGAGTGCGAGGGGAGCCCAAGAAGCGGGGCGGAGCGCGAGGGGGAGCAGGGGGAGCCCGAGGGGGGCGGGGGGAGCGCGAGGGGAGCGGGAGGGGAGCAGAGGGAGCCCGAGGGGCGGGGGGGGAGCGAGGGGAGCCCGAGGAGCCCGAGGGGCGGGGCGGAGTGCGAGGGGAGCCCAAGAAGCGGGCGGGGAGCGTGAGGGGAGCAGGGGGAGCCCGAGGAGTGGGGGGAGCGCGAGGGGAGCAGGGGGGAGCGCAAGGGGGGCAGGGGGAGCGCGAGGGGCGGGGCGGAGCGCGAGGGGAGCCTGAGAAGCAGGGGGGAGCGCGAGGGGAGCAGGGGGAACGCGAGGGGCGGGGCGGAGCGCGAGGGGAGCCTGAGAAGCAGGGCGGAGCGCGAGGGGAGCCGGGGGAGCCCGAGGGGCGGGGCGGAGCGCGAGGGGAGCCCGAGAAGCGGGGGGGAGCGCGAGGGGAGCCCGAGAAGCGGGGGGGAGCGCGAGGGGAGCCCGAGAAGCGGGGGGGAGCGCGAGGGGCGGGTGGAGCGGGAAATCCCGAGGGGCAGGGGGGAGCCGGGGGAGCCCGAGGGGCGGGGGGGAGCACGAAGGGAGGCGAGACCCGCAATGGCGCACTCGCGTGCTCATGGCGCGGCGCTGCAGCCGGGCGGCTCACGCGTGCGAACCGCAGCTCGCCGCGGCAGCCCGGGGCTCCCAGCGAGCGCCCCGGGGCTGCCCGTGCCCGTGGCCGCTCCAAGAGCACCGGGAAGGGGCGACGAGCACGCTCCATTCGCTTACCCGTTACCGAAACGCCGGAGAGCAGCAGCAAACATGGCGACCGGCACTGAGCATGTGCGCGCCGGCTGTCTGCGCATGCGCGCCCCCCCCCACGGGGTGCAGTACCGCTTTTTGGACACAGGGTGGCAGCAGTGAGCGCGGCGGAACCCAGTGCGCATGCGCGCCCCCCCCACAGGGTGCAGTACCGCTTTTTGGACACAGGGTGGCAGCAGTGAGCGCGGCGGAACCCAGTGCGCGTGCGCGCCCCCCCCACAGGGTGCAGTACCGCTTTTTGGACACAGGGTGGCAGCAGTGAGCGCGGCGGAACCCAGTGCGCGTGCGCGCCCCCCCTTTCCGTGCCGTACCGCTTTTTTGACGCCCCCAGCGCAGCAGGGCGCGCGGCTGGCCGCCGTGCGCGTCCGCGTCCCCCCTTTCCGTGCCATACCGCTTTTTTGACGCCCCGAGGGGAGCAGTGAGCGCAGCCGGCCGCCGTGCGCGTGCGCGCCCCCCTTTCCGTGCCATACCGCTTCTTTGACGCCCCGAAGGCAGCAGGGTGCGCGGCCAGCCGCCGTGCGCGTGCGCGCCCCCCTTTCCGTGCCATACCGCTTCTTTGACGCCCCGAAGGCAGCAGGGTGCGCGGCCGGCCGCCGTGCGCTGTGCGCGTCCCCCCTTTCTGTGCCATACCGCTTTTTTGACGCCCCGAGGGGAGCAGTGAGCGCAGCCGGCCACCGTGCGCGTGCGCGCCCCCCTTTCCGTGCCATACCGCTTTTTTGACGCCCCCAGCGCAGCCGGGCGCGCGGCCGGCCGCCGGGCGCGTGCGCGCCCCCCCTTTCCGTGCCATACCGCTTTTTTGACGCCCCGAGGGGAGCAGTGAGCGCAGCCGGCCGCCGTGCGCCCGCGCGCCCCCCTTTATCGTGCCGTACCGCTTTTTTGACGCCCCGAGGGCAGCAGGGCGCGCGGCCGGCCGCCGTGCGCCCGCGCGCCCCCCTTTATCGTGCCGTACCGCTTTTTTGACGCCCCGAGGGCAGCAGGGCGCGCGGCCGGCCGCCGTGCGCCCGCGCGCCCCCCTTTCCGTGCCGTACCGCTTTTTTGACGCCCCGAGGGCAGCAGGGCGCGCGGCCGGCCGCCGTGCGCCCGCGCGCCCCCCTTTCCGTGCCGTACCGCTTTTTTGACGCCCCGAGGGCAGCAGGACGCGCGGCCGGCCGCCGTGCGCCCGCGCGCCCGCGCGCCCCCCTTTCCGTGCCGTACCGCTTTTTTGACGCCCCGAGGGCAGCAGGGCGCGCGGCCGGCCGCCGTGCGCCTGCGCGCCCCCCTTTCCGTGCCGTACCGCCTTTTTGACGCCCCGAGGGCAGCAGGGCACGCGGCCGCCCCCGGCACGCGCACACCGCTGCAGAGCCCTGCAGAGCCCCCCCGCCTGCCCTTTGCAGAGATTTCACCACCCTCGCCTCGGCTCATCTGCCCTTATTTACAGCGCCTGCTGCGAGGCGCAGCGTCGCCGCGTGTCCTGCTCGAGCCGCTGCTCCTAGAGGCTTCAGTAACAGCGCTTTCCTTTGAACATCGTTGCAAAATACTCCACAGACAAAAAAGAGTCAGAGGCTGCACTTAAAAAAACAAAACGAAAACAAAAAAACCACCCACCTACTTAACGGGAGAATTTGCAAGCGTTCCAAGAAGCAGCCGTTCTTCTTTAGAACTTTCGACCTCTCGCCTTTACTGATCGTTAAACAAAATAAACAGCCCAAAGCAAGCCGCGCTATTTGCTTGACAGACTGCTCGGTTTTTATTATTAAACAGTACGAGATGCTGGCACGCGGTATCTCTTCTTCGGATTCTTGGGCTGACGTTCCTTCGGCCGCACGCACGCGGTCAAAGGCGTCTTTTTCACGTCCCGCCGTCAGGGCCTCCCCAGCAATTCCCGCAGCGACTCCCCCCTCGGGACAAACAGCTCGAGGACACGCACGGTCTCGCTAAAAGAACGGGGGCGGGGGGGGGGGGGAACAAAGGCGTGCGCTGAGCGCGGCACTCGCAGACCCGATCTTCGGGTCCAAAAGAAAACTCTCTAAAGCGGACCAGGCGGGCCAAAGAGGTCCCTTCTTTGCGCCACGCTTCTTTCCTCGCACAGACGTCGGCCGCCTCTGCCCGCTCTCACGGTATCCCCTACCGGCAAGGACATGGCGAAACGTTTCGGAAACGACGGCGTTTCCCAGAAGCGTTTCCGCCGCCTTGGGAAAACGGCCGAAGGAGAGGCTCACGCGGGGCGCGTAGCTAGAAAGAACGCTCCGCACAAAGGCCTAAAATGACCAGCCCGGAGCAGGGATCCCGGGCTCTCCGGGAGCGCAGGAGTTCTCACGTCCTTACTGAGCAGAGACCGCTGCCCGTGAAACACGAGACGCCGCAGCGACGCCGATCGTTGGAGGGAAGCCTGCAATAAGAGCGAAAGAAAAGCAGACGTTGAGGACAAAGACCAAGTTACGAGCCCCTCGCGATTCAGACACGCTTCTAGATTTACCGCCTATTTCAAGGCGCGCCTTCGGCAATTCCGTCCGATTGATTTTCCCCGAAGCCCGAGACGCGGACGAAACGCCTCTCAAAGGAAGGTACGGCATAACCGCTCTGGCCTATAAACTACCGGTTTCGACGCAGGAAAAGCACAGGGAAAGCACTAGCGTTCCCCCCAAGAAACCACGTCCAAGCGGACCGATGAAGTAGGCCCCAAGTCTGAAAGCGGACCTAAAGGAGCCCGTTTGGCGGTCGCGAGCTGGAATACACCGTTCTCCTTCTCACTAACAACCTCCCGTAGAGACCGGCAGCTGTACAGCGCCTTCTACGCTACACGGAGGAGTCGGATAGCGGGCAGATGCCGCGTCCCGAATGCGCAACTAGAGATTTGAACGCACGGACGTAAACAAACGCCCGTGACGTAGCGGAGGTCTAGCGTATTCACGTTTACCGTGCGTCAGTTCTCCTCTGCGGACAGGCCGTTCCACCTTCTTTACTCGTTAGCTGACAGACGCCCTAGGAGAAAGCAAAGAACGGAAGAAATTCAAAAGGAAATGAAACAGATCGGAGGGAGCCTCAAAGGCTTCGATCCATCCCCCCAGGCAGCCGAACCACCTTCGCAAAGGCACACCTCAAAAGACACGGCCTTCCGGGATCGCTGCACAACCAGAAAAGAGGAACAGAAACAAACAGAACGAGAAGGCTGCAGAGGGGGCCGGAGGGCCGGAAAGGAGCCTGCTGTCCAGCGATGGTATTTTACCGCTCCTTGCGCGTTAGCAGCCCCTTTCAGATGCTTAAGCCCAAATTCTCTCAGCCCTTAGCAGCTTCAGTACCCGCGGCACCTAGTTTTTCCACGCTCTCCACTCTTCCTCGCTCTTTCCCGTCTCGGGCGAAAAGCCTCCCAGACCCCGTCTGTACTTACGCGCTCCCTTAAAACAGGATCGCCGAAATCAACCGAACGGGCTGAGCTGCTCCTCTTCCGCTCGCCGGCCCTCGGAACGTCAGCCTGCAAACGAATCGGACCACCGAGGTCACCGGCAGAGTTTCCTTTCGGAGCTCGGCCCCCCCCCCCCCCAAGCTTTAACGACGGTTTCCCAAGCGGGGCAAACGCAGGGCCTCCCTTCGGCCCCGGAACGGTTTTTATCGCGGGCTCCCAAGTCGCCGTTACGACACTAAGCGGCAAAGCAAGGCAAAGACAGCTGGGGTCGCAGCTTACCCACCTAGGCACGAAAATTCTTCTTTGAGGCCTCCCTCGCTGCTTTTGCCAGGTAAACACACCAAAACAAAGCTCCCGACAGGCAGCTGAGGCTTCACATGGACCTCGGGGCCCCGCTAGCAACGGCGACGCCGGAGCCGCCGGGCTACCAGGCGCTATTCCCCCCCCCTCCCCTCCCCTCCCCTCCCCTGCCCTGCCGGCCCGCGAACCGCGGCTTATTACTCACGAGTCCGGGAAGGACGCCGCCGACCTTCCCGCGGCCGAAGGCTCCTCGTCAGGAGCGGGCAGAGAACCTTTCCGCCGGCATTCGGAGTCTCCCGGCCGCTCTCGACACCCGATAACTTGCCGAGAAAGGGCTGAGGGCGGGAGCCTGCAGTTCTTCACGGCAGCACACAGTCGTTCCCCGATGTGCCGAACGCCTAGCATTAACACAATTTAGAAATACAAAACTACCACCGCTACAGGGCGCAAAGCCAAGCTGAAATTTCGGCAGCCAAAGCAAACCTCTGCGCGCCCGACAGAACGAGCCACGGGCATCGGCGCCTACAGCTCCTCAAGGCTTGCGAGGCCTCGTGGGCGACGTTCCTCCCCCCTGTGGCGCCTAAGAGTCAACGCTGGCATGTGACGTGACGTGACGTGACGTGACGTGACGTGACGTGACGTGACGTGACGTGACGTGAGAATTGATTCAAAGCTCAGCAGAAATTAACAATCCAAAGTTGTTTCTAAGCACAAAAGCGGATCTACTACACGAGAAGGAAGGAGTCCTAATTCCGCAAGGCTTTACCTTCTCTTCTAGCTGCCATCTTCCTGCTGCCCCAAAGACCATTGCCAGGCAATTAACCTGGGGTCGCGCTAAATGAGCCTTCCTGAAAGCCACCTCTTCGTTTTACAATTCGCACGCTTGCCTCTCCCTCTCTCTCTGGCCACCTGACCGCCGTTCCCCGAAGACGGGAATTGGCCGTCTTGGAGCTCTTAAAGCACGACGCTTCACAGATGCAGAGAGTCACGCGCACGGAAACGGATGGACGCAGCGTCCTTTCCGTAACGCGTACGCACCTTCCGTTAGATGTCGGTCATCTGTTATTCCGATCGCTATTACCGGCGAACCTTCCTCGCCGGGAGGAACGGGCTTTCCCTTTCGGGGCGACGGAGACGGCTCTCGCTCGGTTCCCTTTAATTTTATTACTTCGGCTCGCTTACGTTTTTCTGTCTCTTCAGCTTCAGCCGTGGCAACGAATCTAAAAGTTAAATATCCTATCTTTCCTTTTCTACGTACGCGCGTACGATAACAAAACAAAATACAAACGACCGAAGCAAAACTAAGGCAGCTACGGTTAACAAGAGGCGCAGGGCGGCAACGGGTCGCTTAGTCCTCAGCGCTGCCACCGGGAGAGAGGCCGAAAGAACGAACGTTCCGCATCAAGAGTTACCTTGGTTACCCGGGCCAGAACGCCTCCTGCTGTCGCAGCTTCTGGGGAGATCGAGGGTCCGCTGCTGCATTTTTGCTTCCTCCTTTCAGCCCGCCCCTTCGGGAGTAAGCGCAAAAAACCGCTCGCTCGTCCGGCTTTGCTCTTTGTCAGCATTTGCTATCGTCGGTTCCGCCTCTGTAACAAAGACAGAAAATTGCATTTCGCTTCCAACAAAACACTTCGATTTACACACGTTCTTTTTCCTCTTTCCTGTGTTTTTTTTTTTCTTTCCCCCCTTTCTTTCTTTTTCCTTCTTTCCCTCAAAGGAAAGGTCTTAATACACCGCTTTGCATCGTACGTTACAGGGTAAGCCGTTTGGAAACACTACAGGGCCGACGCCGCGCCGCAACCCTGCTCCGGGGCCCGCCTGCCCCCCCGCTCCGCTCCGCCGCGCCGCCTCCACAGGGGCGAGCGCGTGCCCCGGCCCGCGCTGCCAACGAACTGGCGCCCTAAACGCCGCGCACGCAAAACGCAAAGTCACACCCGCGCTCCCAGCGCGGCGCCGGGTCCCAGCCCGCCCCCCCCCCCCACTCGCCCCGCACCGCCGCCTCCACGCAGCGACGGCCGCAGCGGGCAGGATGCAGCCCGACGCCCCCCGAACCTATGCGTTCGCCTCACCCGGGGGCCCCACATCCTTCACTCCACGCCACCTCCGCACTCACCCGCCGCCGCCGCCGAGCGAAAACGCCCTCCCTGCTCGCCGCCATCTTGCTTCCCCGCCGCCGCGCACGCGCCGCTCGCCAACGGACTGCGGCAGCAGTGGCGCTTGAGCACCGCGCACGTGCCGGCTCGGACAGCGCGGGGGGGGGGGGAGCGAGAGGAGCGGGAGGGGCGGGGGGGAGCACGAGGGGAGCGGGAGGGGCGGGGGGGAGCACGAGGGGAGCCCGAGGGGTGGGGGGGAGCGGGAGGGGAGCGGGAGGGGAGCAGAGGGAGCCCGAGGGGCGGGGGGGAGCGAGGGGAGCCCGAGGGGCGGGGGGGAGTGCGAGGGGAGCCCAAGAAGCGGGGCGGAGCGCGAGGGGAGCAGGGGGAGCCCGAGGGGGGCGGGGGGAGCGCGAGGGGAGCGGGAGGGGAGCAGAGGGAGCCCGAGGGGCGGGGGGGGAGCGAGGGGAGCCCGAGGAGCCCGAGGGGCGGGGCGGAGTGCGAGGGGAGCCCAAGAAGCGGGCGGGAGCGTGAGGGGAGCAGGGGGAGCCCGAGGAGTGGGGGGAGCGCGAGGGGAGCAGGGGGAGCGCAAGGGGGGCAGGGGGAGCGCGAGGGGCGGGGCGGAGCGCGAGGGGAGCCTGAGAAGCAGGGGGGAGCGCGAGGGGAGCAGGGGGAACGCGAGGGGCGGGGCGGAGCGCGAGGGGAGCCTGAGAAGCAGGGCGGAGCGCGAGGGGAGCCGGGGGAGCCCGAGGGGCGGGGCGGAGCGCGAGGGGAGCCCGAGAAGCGGGGGGGAGCGCGAGGGGAGCCCGAGAAGCGGGGGGGAGCGCGAGGGGCGGGTGGAGCGGGAAATCCCGAGGGGCAGGGGGGAGCCGGGGGAGCCCGAGGGGCGGGGGGGAGCACGAAGGGAGGCGAGACCCGCAATGGCGCACTCGCGTGCTCATGGCGCGGCGCTGCAGCCGGGCGGCTCACGCGTGCGAACCGCAGCTCGCCGCGGCAGCCCGGGGCTCCCAGCGAGCGCCCCGGGGCTGCCCGTGCCCGTGGCCGCTCCAAGAGCACCGGGAAGGGGCGACGAGCACGCTCCATTCGCTTACCCGTTACCGAAACGCCGGAGAGCAGCAGCAAACATGGCGACCGGCACTGAGCATGTGCGCGCCGGCTGTCTGCGCATGCGCGCCCCCCCCCACGGGGTGCAGTACCGCTTTTTGGACACAGGGTGGCAGCAGTGAGCGCGGCGGAACCCAGTGCGCATGCGCGCCCCCCCCCACAGGGTGCAGTACCGCTTTTTGGACACAGGGTGGCAGCAGTGAGCGCGGCGGAACCCAGTGCGCGTGCGCGCCCCCCCTTTCCGTGCCGTACCGCTTTTTTGACGCCCCCAGCGCAGCAGGGCGCGCGGCTGGCCGCCGTGCGCGTCCGCGTCCCCCCTTTCCGTGCCATACCGCTTTTTTGACGCCCCGAGGGGAGCAGTGAGCGCAGCCAGCCGCCGTGCGCGTGCGCGCCCCCCTTTCCGTGCCATACCGCTTCTTTGACGCCCCGAAGGCAGCAGGGTGCGCGGCCAGCCGCCGTGCGCGTGCGCGCCCCCCTTTCCGTGCCATACCGCTTCTTTGACGCCCCGAAGGCAGCAGGGTGCGCGGCCGGCCGCCGTGCGCGTGCGCGTCCCCCCTTTCTGTGCCATACCGCTTTTTTGACGCCCCGAGGGGAGCAGTGAGCGCAGCCGGCCACCGTGCGCGTGCGCGCCCCCCTTTCCGTGCCGTACCGCCTTTTTGACGCCCCGAGGGCAGCAGGGCACGCGGCCGCCCCCGGCACGCGCACACCGCTGCAGAGCCCTGCAGAGCCCCCCCGCCTGCCCTTTGCAGAGATTTCACCACCCTCGCCTCGGCTCATCTGCCCTTATTTACAGCGCCTGCTGCGAGGCGCAGCGTCGCCGCGTGTCCTGCTCGAGCCGCTGCTCCTAGAGGCTTCAGTAACAGCGCTTTCCTTTGAACATCGTTGCAAAATACTCCACAGACAAAAAAGAGTCAGAGGCTGCACTTAAAAAAACAAAACGAAAACAAAAAAACCACCCACCTACTTAACGGGAGAATTTGCAAGCGTTCCAAGAAGCAGCCGTTCTTCTTTAGAACTTTCGACCTCTCGCCTTTACTGATCGTTAAACAAAATAAACAGCCCAAAGCAAGCCGCGCTATTTGCTTGACAGACTGCTCGGTTTTTATTATTAAACAGTACGAGATGCTGGCACGCGGTATCTCTTCTTCGGATTCTTGGGCTGACGTTCCTTCGGCCGCACGCACGCGGTCAAAGGCGTCTTTTTCACGTCCCGCCGTCAGGGCCTCCCCAGCAATTCCCGCAGCGACTCCCCCCTCGGGACAAACAGCTCGAGGACACGCACGGTCTCGCTAAAAGAACGGGGGCGGGGGGGGGGGGGGAACAAAGGCGTGCGCTGAGCGCGGCACTCGCAGACCCGATCTTCGGGTCCAAAAGAAAACTCTCTAAAGCGGACCAGGCGGGCCAAAGAGGTCCCTTCTTTGCGCCACGCTTCTTTCCTCGCACAGACGTCGGCCGCCTCTGCCCGCTCTCACGGTATCCCCTACCGGCAAGGACACGGCGAAACGTTTCGGAAACGACGGCGTTTCCCAGAAGCGTTTCCGCCGCCTTGGGAAAACGGCCGAAGGAGAGGCTCACGCGGGGCGCGTAGCTAGAAAGAACGCTCCGCACAAAGGCCTAAAATGACCAGCCCGGAGCAGGGATCCCGGGCTCTCCGGGAGCGCAGGAGTTCTCACGTCCTTACTGAGCAGAGACCGCTGCCCGTGAAACACGAGACGCCGCAGCGACGCCGATCGTTGGAGGGAAGCCTGCAATAAGAGCGAAAGAAAAGCAGACGTTGAGGACAAAGACCAAGTTACGAGCCCCTCGCGATTCAGACACGCTTCTAGATTTACCGCCTATTTCAAGGCGCGCCTTCGGCAATTCCGTCCGATTGATTTTCCCCGAAGCCCGAGACGCGGACGAAACGCCTCTCAAAGGAAGGTACGGCATAACCGCTCTGGCCTATAAACTACCGGTTTCGACGCAGGAAAAGCACAGGGAAAGCACTAGCGTTCCCCCCAAGAAACCACGTCCAAGCGGACCGATGAAGTAGGCCCCAAGTCTGAAAGCGGACCTAAAGGAGCCCGTTTGGCGGTCGCGAGCTGGAATACACCGTTCTCCTTCTCACTAACAACCTCCCGTAGAGACCGGCAGCTGTACAGCGCCTTCTACGCTACACGGAGGAGTCGGATAGCGGGCAGATGCCGCGTCCCGAATGCGCAACTAGAGATTTGAACGCACGGACGTAAACAAACGCCCGTGACGTAGCGGAGGTCTAGCGTATTCACGTTTACCGTGCGTCAGTTCTCCTCTGCGGACAGGCCGTTCCACCTTCTTTACTCGTTAGCTGACAGACGCCCTAGGAGAAAGCAAAGAACGGAAGAAATTCAAAAGGAAATGAAACAGATCGGAGGGAGCCTCAAAGGCTTCGATCCATCCCCCCAGGCAGCCGAACCACCTTCGCAAAGGCACACCTCAAAAGACACGGCCTTCCGGGATCGCTGCACAACCAGAAAAGAGGAACAGAAACAAACAGAACGAGAAGGCTGCAGAGGGGGCCGGAGGGCCGGAAAGGAGCCTGCTGTCCAGCGATGGTATTTTACCGCTCCTTGCGCGTTAGCAGCCCCTTTCAGATGCTTAAGCCCAAATTCTCTCAGCCCTTAGCAGCTTCAGTACCCGCGGCACCTAGTTTTTCCACGCTCTCCACTCTTCCTCGCTCTTTCCCGTCTCGGGCGAAAAGCCTCCCAGACCCCGTCTGTACTTACGCGCTCCCTTAAAACAGGATCGCCGAAATCAACCGAACGGGCTGAGCTGCTCCTCTTCCGCTCGCCGGCCCTCGGAACGTCAGCCTGCAAACGAATCGGACCACCGAGGTCACCGGCAGAGTTTCCTTTCGGAGCTCGGCCCCCCCCCCCCCCAAGCTTTAACGACGGTTTCCCAAGCGGGGCAAACGCAGGGCCTCCCTTCGGCCCCGGAACGGTTTTTATCGCGGGCTCCCAAGTCGCCGTTACGACACTAAGCGGCAAAGCAAGGCAAAGACAGCTGGGGTCGCAGCTTACCCACCTAGGCACGAAAATTCTTCTTTGAGGCCTCCCTCGCTGCTTTTGCCAGGTAAACACACCAAAACAAAGCTCCCGACAGGCAGCTGAGGCTTCACATGGACCTCGGGGCCCCGCTAGCAACGGCGACGCCGGAGCCGCCGGGCTACCAGGCGCTATTCCCCCCCCCTCCCCTCCCCTCCCCTCCCCTGCCCTGCCGGCCCGCGAACCGCGGCTTATTACTCACGAGTCCGGGAAGGACGCCGCCGACCTTCCCGCGGCCGAAGGCTCCTCGTCAGGAGCGGGCAGAGAACCTTTCCGCCGGCATTCGGAGTCTCCCGGCCGCTCTCGACACCCGATAACTTGCCGAGAAAGGGCTGAGGGCGGGAGCCTGCAGTTCTTCACGGCAGCACACAGTCGTTCCCCGATGTGCCGAACGCCTAGCATTAACACAATTTAGAAATACAAAACTACCACCGCTACAGGGCGCAAAGCCAAGCTGAAATTTCGGCAGCCAAAGCAAACCTCTGCGCGCCCGACAGAACGAGCCACGGGCATCGGCGCCTACAGCTCCTCAAGGCTTGCGAGGCCTCGTGGGCGACGTTCCTCCCCCCTGTGGCGCCTAAGAGTCAACGCTGGCATGTGACGTGACGTGACGTGACGTGACGTGACGTGACGTGACGTGACGTGACGTGACGTGAGAATTGATTCAAAGCTCAGCAGAAATTAACAATCCAAAGTTGTTTCTAAGCACAAAAGCGGATCTACTACACGAGAAGGAAGGAGTCCTAATTCCGCAAGGCTTTACCTTCTCTTCTAGCTGCCATCTTCCTGCTGCCCCAAAGACCATTGCCAGGCAATTAACCTGGGGTCGCGCTAAATGAGCCTTCCTGAAAGCCACCTCTTCGTTTTACAATTCGCACGCTTGCCTCTCCCTCTCTCTCTGGCCACCTGACCGCCGTTCCCCGAAGACGGGAATTGGCCGTCTTGGAGCTCTTAAAGCACGACGCTTCACAGATGCAGAGAGTCACGCGCACGGAAACGGATGGACGCAGCGTCCTTTCCGTAACGCGTACGCACCTTCCGTTAGATGTCGGTCATCTGTTATTCCGATCGCTATTACCGGCGAACCTTCCTCGCCGGGAGGAACGGGCTTTCCCTTTCGGGGCGACGGAGACGGCTCTCGCTCGGTTCCCTTTAATTTTATTACTTCGGCTCGCTTACGTTTTTCTGTCTCTTCAGCTTCAGCCGTGGCAACGAATCTAAAAGTTAAATATCCTATCTTTCCTTTTCTACGTACGCGCGTACGATAACAAAACAAAATACAAACGACCGAAGCAAAACTAAGGCAGCTACGGTTAACAAGAGGCGCAGGGCGGCAACGGGTCGCTTAGTCCTCAGCGCTGCCACCGGGAGAGAGGCCGAAAGAACGAACGTTCCGCATCAAGAGTTACCTTGGTTACCCGGGCCAGAACGCCTCCTGCTGTCGCAGCTTCTGGGGAGATCGAGGGTCCGCTGCTGCATTTTTGCTTCCTCCTTTCAGCCCGCCCCTTCGGGAGTAAGCGCAAAAAACCGCTCGCTCGTCCGGCTTTGCTCTTTGTCAGCATTTGCTATCGTCGGTTCCGCCTCTGAAACAAAGACAGAAAATTGCATTTCGCTTCCAACAAAACACTTCGATTTACACACGTTCTTTTTCCTCTTTCCTGTGTTTTTTTTTTTCTTTCCCCCCTTTCTTTCTTTTTCCTTCTTTCCCTCAAAGGAAAGGTCTTAATACACCGCTTTGCATCGTACGTTACAGGGTAAGCCGTTTGGAAACACTACAGGGCCGACGCCGCGCCGCAACCCTGCTCCGGGGCCCGCCTGCCCCCCCGCTCCGCTCCGCCGCGCCGCCTCCACAGGGGCGAGCGCGTGCCCCGGCCCGCGCTGCCAACGAACTGGCGCCCTAAACGCCGCGCACGCAAAACGCAAAGTCACACCCGCGCTCCCAGCGCGGCACCGGGTCCCAGCCCGCCCCCCCCCCCCCACTCGCCCCGCACCGCCGCCTCCACGCAGCGACGGCCGCAGCGGGCAGGATGCAGCCCGACGCCCCCCGAACCTATGCGTTCGCCTCACCCGGGGGCCCCACATCCTTCACTCCACGCCACCTCCGCACTCACCCGCCGCCGCCGCCGAGCGAAAACGCCCTCCCTGCTCGCCGCCATCTTGCTTCCCCGCCGCCGCGCACGCGCCGCTCGCCAACGGACTGCGGCAGCAGTGGCGCTTGAGCACCGCGCACGTGCCGGCTCGGACAGCGCGGGGGGGGGGGAGCGAGAGGAGCGGGAGGGGCGGGGGGGAGCACGAGGGGAGCGGGAGGGGCGGGGGGGAGCACGAGGGGAGCCCGAGGGGTGGGGGGGAGCGGGAGGGGAGCGGGAGGGGAGCAGAGGGAGCCCGAGGGGCGGGGGGGAGCGAGGGGAGCCCGAGGGGCGGGGGGGAGTGCGAGGGGAGCCCAAGAAGCGGGGCGGAGCGCGAGGGGAGCAGGGGGAGCCCGAGGGGGGCGGGGGGAGCGGGAGGGGAGCGGGAGGGGAGCAGAGGGAGCCCGAGGGGCGGGGGGGGAGCGAGGGGAGCCCGAGGAGCCCGAGGGGCGGGGCGGAGTGCGAGGGGAGCCCAAGAAGCGGGCGGGAGCGTGAGGGGAGCAGGGGGAGCCCGAGGAGTGGGGGGAGCGCGAGGGGAGCAGGGGGAGCGCAAGGGGGGCAGGGGGAGCGCGAGGGGCGGGGCGGAGCGCGAGGGGAGCCTGAGAAGCAGGGGGGAGCGCGAGGGGAGCAGGGGGAACGCGAGGGGCGGGGCGGAGCGCGAGGGGAGCCTGAGAAGCAGGGCGGAGCGCGAGGGGAGCCGGGGGAGCCCGAGGGGCGGGGCGGAGCGCGAGGGGAGCCCGAGAAGCGGGGGGGAGCGCGAGGGGAGCCCGAGAAGCGGGGGGGAGCGCGAGGGGAGCCCGAGAAGCGGGGGGGAGCGCGAGGGGCGGGTGGAGCGGGAAATCCCGAGGGGCAGGGGGGAGCCGGGGGAGCCCGAGGGGCGGGGGGGAGCACGAAGGGAGGCGAGACCCGCAATGGCGCACTCGCGTGCTCATGGCGCGGCGCTGCAGCCGGGCGGCTCACGCGTGCGAACCGCAGCTCGCCGCGGCAGCCCGGGGCTCCCAGCGAGCGCCCCGGGGCTGCCCGTGCCCGTGGCCGCTCCAAGAGCACCGGGAAGGGGCGACGAGCACGCTCCATTCGCTTACCCGTTACCGAAACGCCGGAGAGCAGCAGCAAACATGGCGACCGGCACTGAGCATGTGCGCGCCGGCTGTCTGCGCATGCGCGCCCCCCCCCACGGGGTGCAGTACCGCTTTTTGGACACAGGGTGGCAGCAGTGAGCGCGGCGGAACCCAGTGCGCATGCGCGCCCCCCCCACAGGGTGCAGTACCGCTTTTTGGACACAGGGTGGCAGCAGTGAGCGCGGCGGAACCCAGTGCGCGTGCGCGCCCCCCCTTTCCGTGCCGTACCGCTTTTTTGACGCCCCCAGCGCAGCAGGGCGCGCGGCTGGCCGCCGTGCGCGTCCGCGTCCCCCCTTTCCGTGCCATACCGCTTTTTTGACGCCCCGAGGGGAGCAGTGAGCGCAGCCGGCCGCCGTGCGCGTGCGCGCCCCCCTTTCCGTGCCATACCGCTTTTTTGACGCCCCGAAGGCAGCAGGGTGCGCGGCCGGCCGCCGTGCGCGTGCGCGTCCCCCCTTTCTGTGCCATACCGCTTTTTTGACGCCCCGAGGGGAGCAGTGAGCGCAGCCGGCCACCGTGCGCGTGCGCGCCCCCCTTTCCGTGCCATACCGCTTTTTTGACGCCCCCAGCGCAGCCGGGCGCGCGGCCGGCCGCCGGGCGCGTGCGCGCCCCCCCTTTCCGTGCCATACCGCTTTTTTGACGCCCCGAGGGGAGCAGTGAGCGCAGCCGGCCGCCGTGCGCCCGCGCGCCCCCCTTTATCGTGCCGTACCGCTTTTTTGACGCCCCGAGGGCAGCAGGACGCGCGGCCGGCCGCCGTGCGCCCGCGCGCCCCGCGCGCCCCCCTTTCCGTGCCGTACCGCTTTTTTGACGCCCCGAGGGCAGCAGGGCGCGCGGCCGGCCGCCGTGCGCCTGCGCGCCCCCCTTTCCGTGCCGTACCGCCTTTTTGACGCCCCGAGGGCAGCAGGGCACGCGGCCGCCCCCGGCACGCGCACACCGCTGCAGAGCCCTGCAGAGCCCCCCCGCCTGCCCTTTGCAGAGATTTCACCACCCTCGCCTCGGCTCATCTGCCCTTATTTACAGCGCCTGCTGCGAGGCGCAGCGTCGCCGCGTGTCCTGCTCGAGCCGCTGCTCCTAGAGGCTTCAGTAACAGCGCTTTCCTTTGAACATCGTTGCAAAATACTCCACAGACAAAAAAGAGTCAGAGGCTGCACTTAAAAAAACAAAACGAAAACAAAAAAACCACCCACCTACTTAACGGGAGAATTTGCAAGCGTTCCAAGAAGCAGCCGTTCTTCTTTAGAACTTTCGACCTCTCGCCTTTACTGATCGTTAAACAAAATAAACAGCCCAAAGCAAGCCGCGCTATTTGCTTGACAGACTGCTCGGTTTTTATTATTAAACAGTACGAGATGCTGGCACGCGGTATCTCTTCTTCGGATTCTTGGGCTGACGTTCCTTCGGCCGCACGCACGCGGTCAAAGGCGTCTTTTTCACGTCCCGCCGTCAGGGCCTCCCCAGCAATTCCCGCAGCGACTCCCCCCTCGGGACAAACAGCTCGAGGACACGCACGGTCTCGCTAAAAGAACGGGGGCGGGGGGGGGGGGGGGAACAAAGGCGTGCGCTGAGCGCGGCACTCGCAGACCCGATCTTCGGGTCCAAAAGAAAACTCTCTAAAGCGGACCAGGCGGGCCAAAGAGGTCCCTTCTTTGCGCCACGCTTCTTTCCTCGCACAGACGTCGGCCGCCTCTGCCCGCTCTCACGGTATCCCCTACCGGCAAGGACACGGCGAAACGTTTCGGAAACGACGGCGTTTCCCAGAAGCGTTTCCGCCGCCTTGGGAAAACGGCCGAAGGAGAGGCTCACGCGGGGCGCGTAGCTAGAAAGAACGCTCCGCACAAAGGCCTAAAATGACCAGCCCGGAGCAGGGATCCCGGGCTCTCCGGGAGCGCAGGAGTTCTCACGTCCTTACTGAGCAGAGACCGCTGCCCGTGAAACACGAGACGCCGCAGCGACGCCGATCGTTGGAGGGAAGCCTGCAATAAGAGCGAAAGAAAAGCAGACGTTGAGGACAAAGACCAAGTTACGAGCCCCTCGCGATTCAGACACGCTTCTAGATTTACCGCCTATTTCAAGGCGCGCCTTCGGCAATTCCGTCCGATTGATTTTCCCCGAAGCCCGAGACGCGGACGAAACGCCTCTCAAAGGAAGGTACGGCATAACCGCTCTGGCCTATAAACTACCGGTTTCGACGCAGGAAAAGCACAGGGAAAGCACTAGCGTTCCCCCCAAGAAACCACGTCCAAGCGGACCGATGAAGTAGGCCCCAAGTCTGAAAGCGGACCTAAAGGAGCCCGTTTGGCGGTCGCGAGCTGGAATACACCGTTCTCCTTCTCACTAACAACCTCCCGTAGAGACCGGCAGCTGTACAGCGCCTTCTACGCTACACGGAGGAGTCGGATAGCGGGCAGATGCCGCGTCCCGAATGCGCAACTAGAGATTTGAACGCACGGACGTAAACAAACGCCCGTGACGTAGCGGAGGTCTAGCGTATTCACGTTTACCGTGCGTCAGTTCTCCTCTGCGGACAGGCCGTTCCACCTTCTTTACTCGTTAGCTGACAGACGCCCTAGGAGAAAGCAAAGAACGGAAGAAATTCAAAAGGAAATGAAACAGATCGGAGGGAGCCTCAAAGGCTTCGATCCATCCCCCCAGGCAGCCGAACCACCTTCGCAAAGGCACACCTCAAAAGACACGGCCTTCCGGGATCGCTGCACAACCAGAAAAGAGGAACAGAAACAAACAGAACGAGAAGGCTGCAGAGGGGGCCGGAGGGCCGGAAAGGAGCCTGCTGTCCAGCGATGGTATTTTACCGCTCCTTGCGCGTTAGCAGCCCCTTTCAGATGCTTAAGCCCAAATTCTCTCAGCCCTTAGCAGCTTCAGTACCCGCGGCACCTAGTTTTTCCACGCTCTCCACTCTTCCTCGCTCTTTCCCGTCTCGGGCGAAAAGCCTCCCAGACCCCGTCTGTACTTACGCGCTCCCTTAAAACAGGATCGCCGAAATCAACCGAACGGGCTGAGCTGCTCCTCTTCCGCTCGCCGGCCCTCGGAACGTCAGCCTGCAAACGAATCGGACCACCGAGGTCACCGGCAGAGTTTCCTTTCGGAGCTCGGCCCCCCCCCCCCCCCCAAGCTTTAACGACGGTTTCCCAAGCGGGGCAAACGCAGGGCCTCCCTTCGGCCCCGGAACGGTTTTTATCGCGGGCTCCCAAGTCGCCGTTACGACACTAAGCGGCAAAGCAAGGCAAAGACAGCTGGGGTCGCAGCTTACCCACCTAGGCACGAAAATTCTTCTTTGAGGCCTCCCTCGCTGCTTTTGCCAGGTAAACACACCAAAACAAAGCTCCCGACAGGCAGCTGAGGCTTCACATGGACCTCGGGGCCCCGCTAGCAACGGCGACGCCGGAGCCGCCGGGCTACCAGGCGCTATTCCCCCCCCCCTCCCCTCCCCTCCCCTCCCCTGCCCTGCCGGCCCGCGAACCGCGGCTTATTACTCACGAGTCCGGGAAGGACGCCGCCGACCTTCCCGCGGCCGAAGGCTCCTCGTCAGGAGCGGGCAGAGAACCTTTCCGCCGGCATTCGGAGTCTCCCGGCCGCTCTCGACACCCGATAACTTGCCGAGAAAGGGCTGAGGGCGGGAGCCTGCAGTTCTTCACGGCAGCACACAGTCGTTCCCCGATGTGCCGAACGCCTAGCATTAACACAATTTAGAAATACAAAACTACCACCGCTACAGGGCGCAAAGCCAAGCTGAAATTTCGGCAGCCAAAGCAAACCTCTGCGCGCCCGACAGAACGAGCCACGGGCATCGGCGCCTACAGCTCCTCAAGGCTTGCGAGGCCTCGTGGGCGACGTTCCTCCCCCCTGTGGCGCCTAAGAGTCAACGCTGGCATGTGACGTGACGTGACGTGACGTGACGTGACGTGACGTGACGTGAGAATTGATTCAAAGCTCAGCAGAAATTAACAATCCAAAGTTGTTTCTAAGCACAAAAGCGGATCTACTACACGAGAAGGAAGGAGTCCTAATTCCGCAAGGCTTTACCTTCTCTTCTAGCTGCCATCTTCCTGCTGCCCCAAAGACCATTGCCAGGCAATTAACCTGGGGTCGCGCTAAATGAGCCTTCCTGAAAGCCACCTCTTCGTTTTACAATTCGCACGCTTGCCTCTCCCTCTCTCTCTGGCCACCTGACCGCCGTTCCCCGAAGACGGGAATTGGCCGTCTTGGAGCTCTTAAAGCACGACGCTTCACAGATGCAGAGAGTCACGCGCACGGAAACGGATGGACGCAGCGTCCTTTCCGTAACGCGTACGCACCTTCCGTTAGATGTCGGTCATCTGTTATTCCGATCGCTATTACCGGCGAACCTTCCTCGCCGGGAGGAACGGGCTTTCCCTTTCGGGGCGACGGAGACGGCTCTCGCTCGGTTCCCTTTAATTTTATTACTTCGGCTCGCTTACGTTTTTCTGTCTCTTCAGCTTCAGCCGTGGCAACGAATCTAAAAGTTAAATATCCTATCTTTCCTTTTCTACGTACGCGCATACGATAACAAAACAAAATACAAACGACCGAAGCAAAACTAAGGCAGCTACGGTTAACAAGAGGCGCAGGGCGGCAACGGGTCGCTTAGTCCTCAGCGCTGCCACCGGGAGAGAGGCCGAAAGAACGAACGTTCCGCATCAAGAGTTACCTTGGTTACCCGGGCCAGAACGCCTCCTGCTGTCGCAGCTTCTGGGGAGATCGAGGGTCCGCTGCTGCATTTTTGCTTCCTCCTTTCAGCCCGCCCCTTCGGGAGTAAGCGCAAAAAACCGCTCGCTCGTCCGGCTTTGCTCTTTGTCAGCATTTGCTATCGTCGGTTCCGCCTCTGTAACAAAGACAGAAAATTGCATTTCGCTTCCAACAAAACACTTCGATTTACACGCGTTCTTTTTCCTCTTTCCTGTGTTTTTTTTTTTCTTTCCCCCCTTTCTTTCTTTTTCCTTCTTTCCCTCAAAGGAAAGGTCTTAATACACCGCTTTGCATCGTACGTTACAGGGTAAGCCGTTTGGAAACACTACAGGGCCGACGCCGCGCCGCAACCCTGCTCCGGGGCCCGCCTGCCCCCCCGCTCCGCTCCGCCGCGCCGCCTCCACAGGGGCGAGCGCGTGCCCCGGCCCGCGCTGCCAACGAACTGGCGCCCTAAACGCCGCGCACGCAAAACGCAAAGTCACACCCGCGCTCCCAGCGCGGCGCCGGGTCCCAGCCCGCCCCCCCCCCCCACTCGCCCCGCACCGCCGCCTCCACGCAGCGACGGCCGCAGCGGGCAGGATGCAGCCCGACGCCCCCCGAACCTATGCGTTCGCCTCACCCGGGGGCCCCACATCCTTCACTCCACGCCACCTCCGCACTCACCCGCCGCCGCCGCCGAGCGAAAACGCCCTCCCTGCTCGCCGCCATCTTGCTTCCCCGCCGCCGCGCACGCGCCGCTCGCCAACGGACTGCGGCAGCAGTGGCGCTTGAGCACCGCGCACGTGCCGGCTCGGACAGCGCGGGGGGGGGGGAGCGAGAGGAGCGGGAGGGGCGGGGGGGAGCACGAGGGGAGCGGGAGGGGCGGGGGGGAGCACGAGGGGAGCCCGAGGGGTGGGGGGGAGCGGGAGGGGAGCGGGAGGGGAGCAGAGGGAGCCCGAGGGGCGGGGGGGAGCGAGGGGAGCCCGAGGGGCGGGGGGGAGTGCGAGGGGAGCCCAAGAAGCGGGGCGGAGCGCGAGGGGAGCAGGGGGAGCCCGAGGGGGGCGGGGGGAGCGCGAGGGGAGCGGGAGGGGAGCAGAGGGAGCCCGAGGGGCGGGGGGGGAGCGAGGGGAGCCCGAGGAGCCCGAGGGGCGGGGCGGAGTGCGAGGGGAGCCCAAGAAGCGGGCGGGAGCGTGAGGGGAGCAGGGGGAGCCCGAGGAGTGGGGGGAGCGCGAGGGGAGCAGGGGGAGCGCAAGGGGGGCAGGGGGAGCGCGAGGGGCGGGGCGGAGCGCGAGGGGAGCCTGAGAAGCAGGGGGGAGCGCGAGGGGAGCCGGGGGAGCCCGAGGGGCGGGGCGGAGCGCGAGGGGAGCCCGAGAAGCGGGGGGGAGCGCGAGGGGAGCCCGAGAAGCGGGGGGGAGCGCGAGGGGAGTCCGAGAAGCGGGGGGGAGCGCGAGGGGCGGGTGGAGCGGGAAATCCCGAGGGGCAGGGGGGAGCCGGGGGAGCCCGAGGGGCGGGGGGGAGCACGAAGGGAGGCGAGACCCGCAATGGCGCACTCGCGTGCTCATGGCGCGGCGCTGCAGCCGGGCGGCTCACGCGTGCGAACCGCAGCTCGCCGCGGCAGCCCGGGGCTCCCAGCGAGCGCCCCGGGGCTGCCCGTGCCCGTGGCCGCTCCAAGAGCACCGGGAAGGGGCGACGAGCACGCTCCATTCGCTTACCCGTTACCGAAACGCCGGAGAGCAGCAGCAAACATGGCGACCGGCACTGAGCATGTGCGCGCCGGCTGTCTGCGCATGCGCCCCCCCCCCCACGGGGTGCAGTACCGCTTTTTGGACACAGGGTGGCAGCAGTGAGCGCGGCGGAACCCAGTGCGCGTGCGCGCCCCCCCCACAGGGTGCAGTACCGCTTTTTGGACACAGGGTGGCAGCAGTGAGCGCGGCGGAACCCAGTGCGCGTGCGCGCCCCCCCTTTCCGTGCCGTACCGCTTTTTTGACGCCCCCAGCGCAGCAGGGCGCGCGGCTGGCCGCCGTGCGCGTCCGCGTCCCCCCTTTCCGTGCCATACCGCTTTTTTGACGCCCCGAGGGGAGCAGTGAGCGCAGCCGGCCGCCGTGCGCGTGCGCGCCCCCCTTTCCGTGCCATACCGCTTCTTTGACGCCCCGAAGGCAGCAGGGTGCGCGGCCAGCCGCCGTGCGTGTGCGCGCCCCCCTTTCCGTGCCATACCGCTTCTTTGACGCCCCGAAGGCAGCAGGGTGCGCGGCCGGCCGCCGTGCGCGTGCGCGTCCCCCCTTTCTGTGCCATACCGCTTTTTTGACGCCCCGAGGGGAGCAGTGAGCGCAGCCGGCCACCGTGCGCGTGCGCGCCCCCCTTTCCGTGCCATACCGCTTTTTTGACGCCCCCAGCGCAGCCGGGCGCGCGGCCGGCCGCCGGGCGCGTGCGCGCCCCCCCTTTCCGTGCCATACCGCTTTTTTGACGCCCCGAGGGGAGCAGTGAGCGCAGCCGGCCGCCGTGCGCCCGCGCGCCCCCCTTTATCGTGCCGTACCGCTTTTTTGACGCCCCGAGGGCAGCAGGGCGCGCGGCCGGCCGCCGTGCGCCCGCGCGCCCCCCTTTATCGTGCCGTACCGCTTTTTTGACGCCCCGAGGGCAGCAGGGCGCGCGGCCGGCCGCCGTGCGCCCGCGCGCCCCCCTTTCCGTGCCGTACCGCTTTTTTGACGCCCCGAGGGCAGCAGGGCGCGCGGCCGGCCGCCGTGCGCCCGCGCGCCCGCGCGCCCCCCTTTCCGTGCCGTACCGCTTTTTTGACGCCCCGAGGGCAGCAGGACGCGCGGCCGGCCGCCGTGCGCCCGCGCGCCCCCCTTTCCGTGCCGTACCGCTTTTTTGACGCCCCGAGGGCAGCAGGACGCGCGGCCGGCCGCCGTGCGCCCGCGCGCCCGCGCGCCCCCCTTTCCGTGCCGTACCGCTTTTTTGACGCCCCGAGGGCAGCAGGGCGCGCGGCCGGCCGCCGTGCGCCTGCGCGCCCCCCTTTCCGTGCCGTACCGCCTTTTTGACGCCCCGAGGGCAGCAGGGCACGCGGCCGCCCCCGGCACGCGCACACCGCTGCAGAGCCCTGCAGAGCCCCCCCGCCTGCCCTTTGCAGAGATTTCACCACCCTCGCCTCGGCTCATCTGCCCTTATTTACAGCGCCTGCTGCGAGGCGCAGCGTCGCCGCGTGTCCTGCTCGAGCCGCTGCTCCTAGAGGCTTCAGTAACAGCGCTTTCCTTTGAACATCGTTGCAAAATACTCCACAGACAAAAAAGAGTCAGAGGCTGCACTTAAAAAAACAAAACGAAAACAAAAAAACCACCCACCTACTTAACGGGAGAATTTGCAAGCGTTCCAAGAAGCAGCCGTTCTTCTTTAGAACTTTCGACCTCTCGCCTTTACTGATCGTTAAACAAAATAAACAGCCCAAAGCAAGCCGCGCTATTTGCTTGACAGACTGCTCGGTTTTTATTATTAAACAGTACGAGATGCTGGCACGCGGTATCTCTTCTTCGGATTCTTGGGCTGACGTTCCTTCGGCCGCACGCACGCGGTCAAAGGCGTCTTTTTCACGTCCCGCCGTCAGGGCCTCCCCAGCAATTCCCGCAGCGACTCCCCCCTCGGGACAAACAGCTCGAGGACACGCACGGTCTCGCTAAAAGAACGGGGGCGGGGGGGGGGGGGGAACAAAGGCGTGCGCTGAGCGCGGCACTCGCAGACCCGATCTTCGGGTCCAAAAGAAAACTCTCTAAAGCGGACCAGGCGGGCCAAAGAGGTCCCTTCTTTGCGCCACGCTTCTTTCCTCGCACAGACGTCGGCCGCCTCTGCCCGCTCTCACGGTATCCCCTACCGGCAAGGACACGGCGAAACGTTTCGGAAACGACGGCGTTTCCCAGAAGCGTTTCCGCCGCCTTGGGAAAACGGCCGAAGGAGAGGCTCACGCGGGGCGCGTAGCTAGAAAGAACGCTCCGCACAAAGGCCTAAAATGACCAGCCCGGAGCAGGGATCCCGGGCTCTCCGGGAGCGCAGGAGTTCTCACGTCCTTACTGAGCAGAGACCGCTGCCCGTGAAACACGAGACGCCGCAGCGACGCCGATCGTTGGAGGGAAGCCTGCAATAAGAGCGAAAGAAAAGCAGACGTTGAGGACAAAGACCAAGTTACGAGCCCCTCGCGATTCAGACACGCTTCTAGATTTACCGCCTATTTCAAGGCGCGCCTTCGGCAATTCCGTCCGATTGATTTTCCCCGAAGCCCGAGACGCGGACGAAACGCCTCTCAAAGGAAGGTACGGCATAACCGCTCTGGCCTATAAACTACCGGTTTCGACGCAGGAAAAGCACAGGGAAAGCACTAGCGTTCCCCCCAAGAAACCACGTCCAAGCGGACCGATGAAGTAGGCCCCAAGTCTGAAAGCGGACCTAAAGGAGCCCGTTTGGCGGTCGCGAGCTGGAATACACCGTTCTCCTTCTCACTAACAACCTCCCGTAGAGACCGGCAGCTGTACAGCGCCTTCTACGCTACACGGAGGAGTCGGATAGCGGGCAGATGCCGCGTCCCGAATGCGCAACTAGAGATTTGAACGCACGGACGTAAACAAACGCCCGTGACGTAGCGGAGGTCTAGCGTATTCACGTTTACCGTGCGTCAGTTCTCCTCTGCGGACAGGCCGTTCCACCTTCTTTACTCGTTAGCTGACAGACGCCCTAGGAGAAAGCAAAGAACGGAAGAAATTCAAAAGGAAATGAAACAGATCGGAGGGAGCCTCAAAGGCTTCGATCCATCCCCCCAGGCAGCCGAACCACCTTCGCAAAGGCACACCTCAAAAGACACGGCCTTCCGGGATCGCTGCACAACCAGAAAAGAGGAACAGAAACAAACAGAACGAGAAGGCTGCAGAGGGGGCCGGAGGGCCGGAAAGGAGCCTGCTGTCCAGCGATGGTATTTTACCGCTCCTTGCGCGTTAGCAGCCCCTTTCAGATGCTTAAGCCCAAATTCTCTCAGCCCTTAGCAGCTTCAGTACCCGCGGCACCTAGTTTTTCCACGCTCTCCACTCTTCCTCGCTCTTTCCCGTCTCGGGCGAAAAGCCTCCCAGACCCCGTCTGTACTTACGCGCTCCCTTAAAACAGGATCGCCGAAATCAACCGAACGGGCTGAGCTGCTCCTCTTCCGCTCGCCGGCCCTCGGAACGTCAGCCTGCAAACGAATCGGACCACCGAGGTCACCGGCAGAGTTTCCTTTCGGAGCTCGGCCCCCCCCCCCCCCCAAGCTTTAACGACGGTTTCCCAAGCGGGGCAAACGCAGGGCCTCCCTTCGGCCCCGGAACGGTTTTTATCGCGGGCTCCCAAGTCGCCGTTACGACACTAAGCGGCAAAGCAAGGCAAAGACAGCTGGGGTCGCAGCTTACCCACCTAGGCACGAAAATTCTTCTTTGAGGCCTCCCTCGCTGCTTTTGCCAGGTAAACACACCAAAACAAAGCTCCCGACAGGCAGCTGAGGCTTCACATGGACCTCGGGGCCCCGCTAGCAACGGCGACGCCGGAGCCGCCGGGCTACCAGGCGCTATTCCCCCCCCCTCCCCTCCCCTCCCCTCCCCTGCCCTGCCGGCCCGCGAACCGCGGCTTATTACTCACGAGTCCGGGAAGGACGCCGCCGACCTTCCCGCGGCCGAAGGCTCCTCGTCAGGAGCGGGCAGAGAACCTTTCCGCCGGCATTCGGAGTCTCCCGGCCGCTCTCGACACCCGATAACTTGCCGAGAAAGGGCTGAGGGCGGGAGCCTGCAGTTCTTCACGGCAGCACACAGTCGTTCCCCGATGTGCCGAACGCCTAGCATTAACACAATTTAGAAATACAAAACTACCACCGCTACAGGGCACAAAGCCAAGCTGAAATTTCGGCAGCCAAAGCAAACCTCTGCGCGCCCGACAGAACGAGCCACGGGCATCGGCGCCTACAGCTCCTCAAGGCTTGCGAGGCCTCGTGGGCGACGTTCCTCCCCCCTGTGGCGCCTAAGAGTCAACGCTGGCATGTGACGTGACGTGACGTGACGTGACGTGACGTGACGTGACGTGACGTGACGTGACGTGAGAATTGATTCAAAGCTCAGCAGAAATTAACAATCCAAAGTTGTTTCTAAGCACAAAAGCGGATCTACTACACGAGAAGGAAGGAGTCCTAATTCCGCAAGGCTTTACCTTCTCTTCTAGCTGCCATCTTCCTGCTGCCCCAAAGACCATTGCCAGGCAATTAACCTGGGGTCGCGCTAAATGAGCCTTCCTGAAAGCCACCTCTTCGTTTTACAATTCGCACGCTTGCCTCTCCCTCTCTCTCTGGCCACCTGACCGCCGTTCCCCGAAGACGGGAATTGGCCGTCTTGGAGCTCTTAAAGCACGACGCTTCACAGATGCAGAGAGTCACGCGCACGGAAACGGATGGACGCAGCGTCCTTTCCGTAACGCGTACGCACCTTCCGTTAGATGTCGGTCATCTGTTATTCCGATCGCTATTACCGGCGAACCTTCCTCGCCGGGAGGAACGGGCTTTCCCTTTCGGGGCGACGGAGACGGCTCTCGCTCGGTTCCCTTTAATTTTATTACTTCGGCTCGCTTACGTTTTTCTGTCTCTTCAGCTTCAGCCGTGGCAACGAATCTAAAAGTTAAATATCCTATCTTTCCTTTTCTACGTACGCGCGTACGATAACAAAACAAAATACAAACGACCGAAGCAAAACTAAGGCAGCTACGGTTAACAAGAGGCGCAGGGCGGCAACGGGTCGCTTAGTCCTCAGCGCTGCCACCGGGAGAGAGGCCGAAAGAACGAACGTTCCGCATCAAGAGTTACCTTGGTTACCCGGGCCAGAACGCCTCCTGCTGTCGCAGCTTCTGGGGAGATCGAGGGTCCGCTGCTGCATTTTTGCTTCCTCCTTTCAGCCCGCCCCTTCGGGAGTAAGCGCAAAAAACCGCTCGCTCGTCCGGCTTTGCTCTTTGTCAGCATTTGCTATCGTCGGTTCCGCCTCTGTAACAAAGACAGAAAATTGCATTTCGCTTCCAACAAAACACTTCGATTTACACACGTTCTTTTTCCTCTTTCCTGTGTTTTTTTTTTTCTTTCCCCCCTTTCTTTCTTTTTCCTTCTTTCCCTCAAAGGAAAGGTCTTAATACACCGCTTTGCATCGTACGTTACAGGGTAAGCCGTTTGGAAACACTACAGGGCCGACGCCGCGCCGCAACCCTGCTCCGGGGCCCGCCTGCCCCCCCGCTCCGCTCCGCCGCGCCGCCTCCACAGGGGCGAGCGCGTGCCCCGGCCCGCGCTGCCAACGAACTGGCGCCCTAAACGCCGCGCACGCAAAACGCAAAGTCACACCCGCGCTCCCAGCGCGGCGCCGGGTCCCAGCCCGCCCCCCCCCCCCACTCGCCCCGCACCGCCGCCTCCACGCAGCGACGGCCGCAGCGGGCAGGATGCAGCCCGACGCCCCCCGAACCTATGCGTTCGCCTCACCCGGGGGCCCCACATCCTTCACTCCACGCCACCTCCGCACTCACCCGCCGCCGCCGCCGAGCGAAAACGCCCTCCCTGCTCGCCGCCATCTTGCTTCCCCGCCGCCACGCACGCGCCGCTCGCCAACGGACTGCGGCAGCAGTGGCGCTTGAGCACCGCGCACGTGCCGGCTCGGACAGCGCGGGGGGGGGGGAGCGAGAGGAGCGGGAGGGGCGGGGGGGGGAGCACGAGGGGAGCGGGAGGGGCGGGGGGGAGCACGAGGGGAGCCCGAGGGGTGGGGGGGAGCGGGAGGGGAGCGGGAGGGGAGCAGAGGGAGCCCGAGGGGCGGGGGGGAGCGAGGGGAGCCCGAGGGGCGGGGGGGAGTGCGAGGGGAGCCCAAGAAGCGGGGCGGAGCGCGAGGGGAGCAGGGGGAGCCCGAGGGGGGCGGGGGGAGCGCGAGGGGAGCGGGAGGGGAGCAGAGGGAGCCCGAGGGGCGGGGGGGGAGCGAGGGGAGCCCGAGGAGCCCGAGGGGCGGGGCGGAGTGCGAGGGGAGCCCAAGAAGCGGGCGGGAGCGTGAGGGGAGCAGGGGGAGCCCGAGGAGTGGGGGGAGCGCGAGGGGAGCAGGGGGAGCGCAAGGGGGGCAGGGGGAGCGCGAGGGGCGGGGCGGAGCGCGAGGGGAGCCTGAGAAGCAGGGCGGAGCGCGAGGGGAGCCGGGGGAGCCCGAGGGGCGGGGCGGAGCGCGAGGGGAGCCCGAGAAGCGGGGGGGAGCGCGAGGGGAGCCCGAGAAGCGGGGGGGAGCGCGAGGGGAGCCCGAGAAGCGGGGGGGAGCGCGAGGGGCGGGTGGAGCGGGAAATCCCGAGGGGCAGGGGGGAGCCGGGGGAGCCCGAGGGGCGGGGGGGAGCACGAAGGGAGGCGAGACCCGCAATGGCGCACTCGCGTGCTCATGGCGCGGCGCTGCAGCCGGGCGGCTCACGCGTGCGAACCGCAGCTCGCCGCGGCAGCCCGGGGCTCCCAGCGAGCGCCCCGGGGCTGCCCGTGCCCGTGGCCGCTCCAAGAGCACCGGGAAGGGGCGACGAGCACGCTCCATTCGCTTACCCGTTACCGAAACGCCGGAGAGCAGCAGCAAACATGGCGACCGGCACTGAGCATGTGCGCGCCGGCTGTCTGCGCATGCGCCCCCCCCCCCACGGGGTGCAGTACCGCTTTTTGGACACAGGGTGGCAGCAGTGAGCGCGGCGGAACCCAGTGCGCATGCGCGCCCCCCCCCACAGGGTGCAGTACCGCTTTTTGGACACAGGGTGGCAGCAGTGAGCGCGGCGGAACCCAGTGCGCGTGCGCGCCCCCCCTTTCCGTGCCGTACCGCTTTTTTGACGCCCCCAGCGCAGCAGGGCGCGCGGCTGGCCGCCGTGCGCGTCCGCGTCCCCCCTTTCCGTGCCATACCGCTTTTTTGACGCCCCGAGGGGAGCAGTGAGCGCAGCCGGCCGCCGTGCGCGTGCGCGCCCCCCTTTCCGTGCCATACCGCTTCTTTGACGCCCCGAAGGCAGCAGGGTGCGCGGCCAGCCGCCGTGCGCGTGCGCGCCCCCCTTTCCGTGCCATACCGCTTCTTTGACGCCCCGAAGGCAGCAGGGTGCGCGGCCGGCCGCCGTGCGCGTGCGCGTCCCCCCTTTCTGTGCCATACCGCTTTTTTGACGCCCCGAGGGGAGCAGTGAGCGCAGCCGGCCACCGTGCGCGTGCGCGCCCCCCTTTCCGTGCCATACCGCTTTTTTGACGCCCCCAGCGCAGCCGGGCGCGCGGCCGGCCGCCGGGCGCGTGCGCGCCCCCCCTTTCCGTGCCATACCGCTTTTTTGACGCCCCGAGGGGAGCAGTGAGCGCAGCCGGCCGCCGTGCGCCCGCGCGCCCCCCTTTATCGTGCCGTACCGCTTTTTTGACGCCCCGAGGGCAGCAGGGCGCGCGGCCGGCCGCCGTGCGCCCGCGCGCCCCCCTTTATCGTGCCGTACCGCTTTTTTGACGCCCCGAGGGCAGCAGGGCACGCGGCCGGCCGCCGTGCGCCCGCGCGCCCCCCTTTCCGTGCCGTACCGCTTTTTTGACGCCCCGAGGGCAGCAGGACGCGCGGCCGGCCGCCGTGCGCCCGCGCGCCCCCCTTTCCGTGCCGTACCGCTTTTTTGACGCCCCGAGGGCAGCAGGACGCGCGGCCGGCCGCCGTGCGCCCGCGCGCCCGCGCGCCCCCCTTTCCGTGCCGTACCGCTTTTTTGACGCCCCGAGGGCAGCAGGGCGCGCGGCCGGCCGCCGTGCGCCTGCGCGCCCCCCTTTCCGTGCCGTACCGCCTTTTTGACGCCCCGAGGGCAGCAGGGCACGCGGCCGCCCCCGGCACGCGCACACCGCTGCAGAGCCCTGCAGAGCCCCCCCGCCTGCCCTTTGCAGAGATTTCACCACCCTCGCCTCGGCTCATCTGCCCTTATTTACAGCGCCTGCTGCGAGGCGCAGCGTCGCCGCGTGTCCTGCTCGAGCCGCTGCTCCTAGAGGCTTCAGTAACAGCGCTTTCCTTTGAACATCGTTGCAAAATACTCCACAGACAAAAAAGAGTCAGAGGCTGCACTTAAAAAAACAAAACGAAAACAAAAAAACCACCCACCTACTTAACGGGAGAATTTGCAAGCGTTCCAAGAAGCAGCCGTTCTTCTTTAGAACTTTCGACCTCTCGCCTTTACTGATCGTTAAACAAAATAAACAGCCCAAAGCAAGCCGCGCTATTTGCTTGACAGACTGCTCGGTTTTTATTATTAAACAGTACGAGATGCTGGCACGCGGTATCTCTTCTTCGGATTCTTGGGCTGACGTTCCTTCGGCCGCACGCACGCGGTCAAAGGCGTCTTTTTCACGTCCCGCCGTCAGGGCCTCCCCAGCAATTCCCGCAGCGACTCCCCCCTCGGGACAAACAGCTCGAGGACACGCACGGTCTCGCTAAAAGAACGGGGGCGGGGGGGGGGGGGGGGAACAAAGGCGTGCGCTGAGCGCGGCACTCGCAGACCCGATCTTCGGGTCCAAAAGAAAACTCTCTAAAGCGGACCAGGCGGGCCAAAGAGGTCCCTTCTTTGCGCCACGCTTCTTTCCTCGCACAGACGTCGGCCGCCTCTGCCCGCTCTCACGGTATCCCCTACCGGCAAGGACACGGCGAAACGTTTCGGAAACGACGGCGTTTCCCAGAAGCGTTTCCGCCGCCTTGGGAAAACGGCCGAAGGAGAGGCTCACGCGGGGCGCGTAGCTAGAAAGAACGCTCCGCACAAAGGCCTAAAATGACCAGCCCGGAGCAGGGATCCCGGGCTCTCCGGGAGCGCAGGAGTTCTCACGTCCTTACTGAGCAGAGACCGCTGCCCGTGAAACACGAGACGCCGCAGCGACGCCGATCGTTGGAGGGAAGCCTGCAATAAGAGCGAAAGAAAAGCAGACGTTGAGGACAAAGACCAAGTTACGAGCCCCTCGCGATTCAGACACGCTTCTAGATTTACCGCCTATTTCAAGGCGCGCCTTCGGCAATTCCGTCCGATTGATTTTCCCCGAAGCCCGAGACGCGGACGAAACGCCTCTCAAAGGAAGGTACGGCATAACCGCTCTGGCCTATAAACTACCGGTTTCGACGCAGGAAAAGCACAGGGAAAGCACTAGCGTTCCCCCCAAGAAACCACGTCCAAGCGGACCGATGAAGTAGGCCCCAAGTCTGAAAGCGGACCTAAAGGAGCCCGTTTGGCGGTCGCGAGCTGGAATACACCGTTCTCCTTCTCACTAACAACCTCCCGTAGAGACCGGCAGCTGTACAGCGCCTTCTACGCTACACGGAGGAGTCGGATAGCGGGCAGATGCCGCGTCCCGAATGCGCAACTAGAGATTTGAACGCACGGACGTAAACAAACGCCCGTGACGTAGCGGAGGTCTAGCGTATTCACGTTTACCGTGCGTCAGTTCTCCTCTGCGGACAGGCCGTTCCACCTTCTTTACTCGTTAGCTGACAGACGCCCTAGGAGAAAGCAAAGAACGGAAGAAATTCAAAAGGAAATGAAACAGATCGGAGGGAGCCTCAAAGGCTTCGATCCATCCCCCCAGGCAGCCGAACCACCTTCGCAAAGGCACACCTCAAAAGACACGGCCTTCCGGGATCGCTGCACAACCAGAAAAGAGGAACAGAAACAAACAGAACGAGAAGGCTGCAGAGGGGGCCGGAGGGCCGGAAAGGAGCCTGCTGTCCAGCGATGGTATTTTACCGCTCCTTGCGCGTTAGCAGCCCCTTTCAGATGCTTAAGCCCAAATTCTCTCAGCCCTTAGCAGCTTCAGTACCCGCGGCACCTAGTTTTTCCACGCTCTCCACTCTTCCTCGCTCTTTCCCGTCTCGGGCGAAAAGCCTCCCAGACCCCGTCTGTACTTACGCGCTCCCTTAAAACAGGATCGCCGAAATCAACCGAACGGGCTGAGCTGCTCCTCTTCCGCTCGCCGGCCCTCGGAACGTCAGCCTGCAAACGAATCGGACCACCGAGGTCACCGGCAGAGTTTCCTTTCGGAGCTCGGCCCCCCCCCCCCCCAAGCTTTAACGACGGTTTCCCAAGCGGGGCAAACGCAGGGCCTCCCTTCGGCCCCGGAACGGTTTTTATCGCGGGCTCCCAAGTCGCCGTTACGACACTAAGCGGCAAAGCAAGGCAAAGACAGCTGGGGTCGCAGCTTACCCACCTAGGCACGAAAATTCTTCTTTGAGGCCTCCCTCGCTGCTTTTGCCAGGTAAACACACCAAAACAAAGCTCCCGACAGGCAGCTGAGGCTTCACATGGACCTCGGGGCCCCGCTAGCAACGGCGACGCCGGAGCCGCCGGGCTACCAGGCGCTATTCCCCCCCCCTCCCCTCCCCTCCCCTCCCCTGCCCTGCCGGCCCGCGAACCGCGGCTTATTACTCACGAGTCCGGGAAGGACGCCGCCGACCTTCCCGCGGCCGAAGGCTCCTCGTCAGGAGCGGGCAGAGAACCTTTCCGCCGGCATTCGGAGTCTCCCGGCCGCTCTCGACACCCGATAACTTGCCGAGAAAGGGCTGAGGGCGGGAGCCTGCAGTTCTTCACGGCAGCACACAGTCGTTCCCCGATGTGCCGAACGCCTAGCATTAACACAATTTAGAAATACAAAACTACCACCGCTACAGGGCGCAAAGCCAAGCTGAAATTTCGGCAGCCAAAGCAAACCTCTGCGCGCCCGACAGAACGAGCCACGGGCATCGGCGCCTACAGCTCCTCAAGGCTTGCGAGGCCTCGTGGGCGACGTTCCTCCCCCCTGTGGCGCCTAAGAGTCAACGCTGGCATGTGACGTGACGTGACGTGACGTGACGTGACGTGACGTGACGTGACGTGAGAATTGATTCAAAGCTCAGCAGAAATTAACAATCCAAAGTTGTTTCTAAGCACAAAAGCGGATCTACTACACGAGAAGGAAGGAGTCCTAATTCCGCAAGGCTTTACCTTCTCTTCTAGCTGCCATCTTCCTGCTGCCCCAAAGACCATTGCCAGGCAATTAACCTGGGGTCGCGCTAAATGAGCCTTCCTGAAAGCCACCTCTTCGTTTTACAATTCGCACGCTTGCCTCTCCCTCTCTCTCTGGCCACCTGACCGCCGTTCCCCGAAGACGGGAATTGGCCGTCTTGGAGCTCTTAAAGCACGACGCTTCACAGATGCAGAGAGTCACGCGCACGGAAACGGATGGACGCAGCGTCCTTTCCGTAACGCGTACGCACCTTCCGTTAGATGTCGGTCATCTGTTATTCCGATCGCTATTACCGGCGAACCTTCCTCGCCGGGAGGAACGGGCTTTCCCTTTCGGGGCGACGGAGACGGCTCTCGCTCGGTTCCCTTTAATTTTATTACTTCGGCTCGCTTACGTTTTTCTGTCTCTTCAGCTTCAGCCGTGGCAACGAATCTAAAAGTTAAATATCCTATCTTTCCTTTTCTACGTACGCGCGTACGATAACAAAACAAAATACAAACGACCGAAGCAAAACTAAGGCAGCTACGGTTAACAAGAGGCGCAGGGCGGCAACGGGTCGCTTAGTCCTCAGCGCTGCCACCGGGAGAGAGGCCGAAAGAACGAACGTTCCGCATCAAGAGTTACCTTGGTTACCCGGGCCAGAACGCCTCCTGCTGTCGCAGCTTCTGGGGAGATCGAGGGTCCGCTGCTGCATTTTTGCTTCCTCCTTTCAGCCCGCCCCTTCGGGAGTAAGCGCAAAAAACCGCTCGCTCGTCCGGCTTTGCTCTTTGTCAGCATTTGCTATCGTCGGTTCCGCCTCTGTAACAAAGACAGAAAATTGCATTTCGCTTCCAACAAAACACTTCGATTTACACACGTTCTTTTTCCTCTTTCCTGTGTTTTTTTTTTTCTTTCCCCCCTTTCTTTCTTTTTCCTTCTTTCCCTCAAAGGAAAGGTCTTAATACACCGCTTTGCATCGTACGTTACAGGGTAAGCCGTTTGGAAACACTACAGGGCCGACGCCGCGCCGCAACCCTGCTCCGGGGCCCGCCTGCCCCCCCGCTCCGCTCCGCCGCGCCGCCTCCACAGGGGCGAGCGCGTGCCCCGGCCCGCGCTGCCAACGAACTGGCGCCCTAAACGCCGCGCACGCAAAACGCAAAGTCACACCCGCGCTCCCAGCGCGGCGCCGGGTCCCAGCCCGCCCCCCCCCCCCCACTCGCCCCGCACCGCCGCCTCCACGCAGCGACGGCCGCAGCGGGCAGGATGCAGCCCGACGCCCCCCGAACCTATGCGTTCGCCTCACCCGGGGGCCCCACATCCTTCACTCCACGCCACCTCCGCACTCACCCGCCGCCGCCGCCGAGCGAAAACGCCCTCCCTGCTCGCCGCCATCTTGCTTCCCCGCCGCCGCGCACGCGCCGCTCGCCAACGGACTGCGGCAGCAGTGGCGCTTGAGCACCGCGCACGTGCCGGCTCGGACAGCGCGGGGGGGGGGGAGCGAGAGGAGCGGGAGGGGCGGGGGGGAGCACGAGGGGAGCGGGAGGGGCGGGGGGGAGCACGAGGGGAGCCCGAGGGGTGGGGGGGAGCGGGAGGGGAGCGGGAGGGGAGCAGAGGGAGCCCGAGGGGCGGGGGGGAGCGAGGGGAGCCCGAGGGGCGGGGGGGAGTGCGAGGGGAGCCCAAGAAGCGGGGCGGAGCGCGAGGGGAGCAGGGGGAGCCCGAGGGGGGCGGGGGGAGCGCGAGGGGAGCGGGAGGGGAGCAGAGGGAGCCCGAGGGGCGGGGGGGGGAGCGAGGGGAGCCCGAGGAGCCCGAGGGGCGGGGCGGAGTGCGAGGGGAGCCCAGAAGCGGGCGGGAGCGTGAGGGGAGCAGGGGGAGCCCGAGGAGTGGGGGGAGCGCGAGGGGAGCAGGGGGAGCGCAAGGGGGGCAGGGGGAGCGCGAGGGGCGGGGCGGAGCGCGAGGGGAGCCTGAGAAGCAGGGGGGAGCGCGAGGGGAGCAGGGGGAACGCGAGGGGCGGGGCGGAGCGCGAGGGGAGCCTGAGAAGCAGGCGGAGCGCGAGGGGAGCCGGGGGAGCCCGAGGGGCGGGGCGGAGCGCGAGGGGAGCCCGAGAAGCGGGGGGGAGCGCGAGGGGAGCCCGAGAAGCGGGGGGGAGCGCGAGGGGAGCCCGAGAAGCGGGGGGGAGCGCGAGGGGCGGGTTGGAGCGGGAAATCCCGAGGGGCAGGGGGGAGCCGGGGGAGCCCGAGGGGCGGGGGGGAGCACGAAGGGAGGCGAGACCCGCAATGGCGCACTCGCGTGCTCATGGCGCGGCGCTGCAGCCGGGCGGCTCACGCGTGCGAACCGCAGCTCGCCGCGGCAGCCCGGGGCTCCCAGCGAGCGCCCCGGGGCTGCCCGTGCCCGTGGCCGCTCCAAGAGCACCGGGAAGGGGCGACGAGCACGCTCCATTCGCTTACCCGTTACCGAAACGCCGGAGAGCAGCAGCAAACATGGCGACCGGCACTGAGCATGTGCGCGCCGGCTGTCTGCGCATGCGCGCCCCCCCCCCCCACGGGGTGCAGTACCGCTTTTTGGACACAGGGTGGCAGCAGTGAGCGCGGCGGAACCCAGTGCGCATGCGCGCCCCCCCCCCACAGGGTGCAGTACCGCTTTTTGGACACAGGGTGGCAGCAGTGAGCGCGGCGGAACCCAGTGCGCGTGCGCGCCCCCCCTTTCCGTGCCGTACCGCTTTTTTGACGCCCCCAGCGCAGCAGGGCGCGCGGAGCCGTGCGCGTCCGCGTCCCCCTTTCCGTGCCATACCGCTTTTTGACGCCCCGAGGGGAGCAGTGAGCGCAGCCGGCCGCCGTGCGCGTGCGCGGCCCCCTTTCCGTGCCATACCGCTTCTTTGACGCCCCGAAGGCAGCAGGGTGCGCGGCCAGCCGACCGTGCGCTTGCGCGCCCCCCTTTCCGTGCCATACCGCTTCTTTGACGCCCCGAAGGCAGCAGGGTGCGCGGCCGGCCGCCGTGCGCGTGCGCGTCCCCCCTTTCTGTGCCATACCGCTTTTTTGACGCCCCGAGGGAGCAGTGAGCGCAGCCGGCCACCGTGCGCGTGCGCGCCCCCCTTTCCGTGCCATACCGCTTTTTTGACGCCCCCAGCGCAGCCGGGCGCGCGGCCGGCCGCCGGGCGCGTGCGCGCCCCCCCTTTCCGTGCCATACCGCTTTTTTGACGCCCCGAGGGGAGCAGTGAGCGCAGCCGGCCGCCGTGCGCCCGCGCGCCCCCCTTTATCGTGCCGTACCGCTTTTTGACGCCCCGAGGGCAGCAGGGCGCGCGGCCGGCCGCCGTGCGCCCGCGCGCCCCCCTTTATCGTGCCGTACCGCTTTTTTGACGCCCCGAGGGCAGCAGGGCGCGCGGCCGGCCGCCGTGCGCCCGCGCGCCCCCCTTTCCGTGCCGTACCGCTTTTTTGACGCCCCGAGGGCAGCAGGGCGCGCGGCCGGCCGCCGTGCGCCCGCGCGCCCGCGCGCCCCCCTTTCCGTGCCGTACCGCTTTTTTGACGCCCCGAGGGCAGCAGGGCGCGCGGCCGGCCGCCGTGCGCCCGCGCGCCCCCCTTTCCGTGCCGTACCGCTTTTTTGACGCCCCGAGGGCAGCAGGGCGCGCGGCCGGCCGCCGTGCGCCCGCGCGCCCGCGCGCCCCCCTTTCCGTGCCGTACCGCTTTTTTGACGCCCCGAGGGCAGCAGGACGCGCGGCCGGCCGCCGTGCGCCCGCGCGCCCCCCTTTCCGTGCCGTACCGCTTTTTTGACGCCCCGAGGGCAGCAGGACGCGCGGCCGGCCGCCGTGCGCCCGCGCGCCCGCGCGCCCCCCTTTCCGTGCCGTACCGCTTTTTTGACGCCCCGAGGGCAGCAGGGCGCGCGGCCGGCCGCCGTGCGCCTGCGCGCCCCCCTTTCCGTGCCGTACCGCCTTTTTGACGCCCCGAGGGCAGCAGGGCACGCGGCCGCCCCCGGCACGCGCACACCGCTGCAGAGCCCTGCAGAGCCCCCCCGCCTGCCCTTTGCAGAGATTTCACCACCCTCGCCTCGGCTCATCTGCCCTTATTTACAGCGCCTGCTGCGAGGCGCAGCGTCGCCGCGTGTCCTGCTCGAGCCGCTGCTCCTAGAGGCTTCAGTAACAGCGCTTTCCTTTGAACATCGTTGCAAAATACTCCACAGACAAAAAAGAGTCAGAGGCTGCACTTAAAAAAACAAAACGAAAACAAAAAAACCACCCACCTACTTAACGGGAGAATTTGCAAGCGTTCCAAGAAGCAGCCGTTCTTCTTTAGAACTTTCGACCTCTCGCCTTTACTGATCGTTAAACAAAATAAACAGCCCAAAGCAAGCCGCGCTATTTGCTTGACAGACTGCTCGGTTTTTATTATTAAACAGTACGAGATGCTGGCACGCGGTATCTCTTCTTCGGATTCTTGGGCTGACGTTCCTTCGGCCGCACGCACGCGGTCAAAGGCGTCTTTTTCACGTCCCGCCGTCAGGGCCTCCCCAGCAATTCCCGCAGCGACTCCCCCCTCGGGACAAACAGCTCGAGGACACGCACGGTCTCGCTAAAAGAACGGGGGCGGGGGGGGGGGGGGAACAAAGGCGTGCGCTGAGCGCGGCACTCGCAGACCCGATCTTCGGGTCCAAAAGAAAACTCTCTAAAGCGGACCAGGCGGGCCAAAGAGGTCCCTTCTTTGCGCCACGCTTCTTTCCTCGCACAGACGTCGGCCGCCTCTGCCCGCTCTCACGGTATCCCCTACCGGCAAGGACACGGCGAAACGTTTCGGAAACGACGGCGTTTCCCAGAAGCGTTTCCGCCGCCTTGGGAAAACGGCCGAAGGAGAGGCTCACGCGGGGCGCGTAGCTAGAAAGAACGCTCCGCACAAAGGCCTAAAATGACCAGCCCGGAGCAGGGATCCCGGGCTCTCCGGGAGCGCAGGAGTTCTCACGTCCTTACTGAGCAGAGACCGCTGCCCGTGAAACACGAGACGCCGCAGCGACGCCGATCGTTGGAGGGAAGCCTGCAATAAGAGCGAAAGAAAAGCAGACGTTGAGGACAAAGACCAAGTTACGAGCCCCTCGCGATTCAGACACGCTTCTAGATTTACCGCCTATTTCAAGGCGCGCCTTCGGCAATTCCGTCCGATTGATTTTCCCCGAAGCCCGAGACGCGGACGAAACGCCTCTCAAAGGAAGGTACGGCATAACCGCTCTGGCCTATAAACTACCGGTTTCGACGCAGGAAAAGCACAGGGAAAGCACTAGCGTTCCCCCCAAGAAACCACGTCCAAGCGGACCGATGAA